>NC_042999.1:114609370-114614370 GCF_006345805.1 Octopus sinensis
TTGATTTCGAAATTTGCATGCAAACTGCTTACTAAGGTTCAAATCCTGTTGTGGTCTCTTGTGCCTTTCATCCTTTTGGGGTCGATAAAATGACCACCAGTTGAGCTGTGGAGTCGATGTAATCGACTGCCCTACTCTCCCAAATTTATGGTCCTGTGCCTATAGTAGAAAGAATGATAACGCATTCCTTATCAATCAATCAATCAATCAATCAATCAATCAATCAATCAATCTATCTATCTATCTATCTATCTATCTATCTATCTATCTATCTATCTATCTATCTATCTATCTATCTACCTATCTATCTATTTATCTATCTATCTATCTATCTATCTATCTATCTATCTATCTATCTATCTATCTATCTATCTATCTATCTATCTATCTATCTATCTATCTTTCTAAGCAATCAGAAACTCATAGAACCAGGGCACTATCAGTTCGCATAAACACGAAATGTATGGAGTGGCAAAATGAAAATAAGAATACACAAGGAAAACACGATAACAGTTATTATCTTTATTATTTTACCACCGACCTTGCATGTCGGGATCGATAAAATATGTTCTAGTTGAGCATAGGAGTCTACAAATTCCAGAATTTCAAGCCTTGTGCTTATTGTAGAAAGCATTATTTATTGTTATCATTATATCACCGAGGATGACTTCATTTTTTATCCTTTCGTGGTTGATAACATTAAAGTCAAAGTTTCCCCCAAATTTCAGGCTTTGGGCCTATTGTAGAAAATATTGTTATTATTATCATTATTAAGGCGGTGAGCTGGCAGAATCGTTAACGCCCGGGCAAAATGCTTAGCGGCATTTCTGCGGCGCTTTACGTTCTGAATTCGACTTTGCCTTTCATCTTTCCGAGTCGAAAAAAAAAGTACTACTCAAGTAACGGGAGTCGATGCGTGGAAGCGCGTGGCTTAGTGGTAAGGGTATTGGACTCATGATTGTAAGATTGTAGTTTCAATTCCTGGAGCGGGCGACGTGTTGTGTTCTTAGAGTAAAACACTTCATTTCACGTTGTACCAGTCCACTCAGCTGTGAATAAGAAATCCTAGGACGGACTTGTGTCCAGTTATGGGTTAATGTTGTGATAGCGATCACTTATACCCTATGGGAACCGGGTATCCAGTCCTATGAGACCTAGAGTTCCAGACCGTAATGTCCAGGGGATTTGCTTTGTCAAATGTTCTACTGTTTCGTCTTGTTTAGCCCTCCCCCACTACGATCAGTCTTGGTTGAATTGACTTATAATCAAACACATTTCAATCATGACCAATCTGTTTTTTTTTTTGGACTATACTAAGGTCTACGTTATCTAGTGTGTTCTGTTCTTTCTCAATACCATAGGTTATGATTTGAGAAAAATGTGGTTGTTATTTGTAGCAGATCGAGTGACTACGTATATTCTTTCTCGTTCATTTCTTAGTAATTATTAAGGGGTCCAAAAGCATTCTATCACTGGCTTATGTGTCTTTTTAGGAATATTCTAAAACCTCTTTAACCAGTATGCTTCATTTGTTTCTCAAGAAAGTAGAAATGAGATTTGAGGGAGACTTTCCCACTATTTCTAGTAAGTCTAGCGACCATATAGAAATTCTTTCGTTATCTGGAATGATGAAATAGCAGAAACGATGAAGTGTCGATGTCAACAACTCGCTATGACCATTTAGGTCCTTAGATTGATGAAATAATCTTTCATATTATAAAATGGTAGATTGGCTGAACAATAAGAGCGTTCAGTAAGACCTGTCGAAGTCAACTTTGCCTTTTACAATTCCTGGGTCGATCATATAAAGGATCAAGATCCGATCCAAGGCGGTGGATTGGCGAAATTATTAAATATATGAGCATAATACCTTGCTGTATTTGTTCTGGCTCTTAAATTTCTTAGTTCACCGAGGATGATGCTGGTCGGGACTGTATCGGATTTTGTTTTCTTCTCAGACAGCGTCGGTGGCGTGGAAGGAGAAAAATAAACTGCATATATTATTTGCCTTCCAAAGCTGGCGCACATTGTGCTCAGATTGGCTAATTCAGGAAAAGAAATTCATATCTGGGGTTAAAATAATCACCTGATAGTGGTTGGGGACTCGTTTGAACCACAATTTTAAGGGCTATCAGCTAGAACCCAAATTATTGTTTGTCTTTGTTTATGGGGGTCTGGGTACAAATAATCAAATCAGGGCATATCGACCAAAATTGCCTCTTTGGTGAATTGCGGTTAAAAGTGATTATCTCGTCAGCTTTCAATCAAGAAAAGCATCCATGACATCTTCAGAAGAATGTTCATCATGTCGCATCCAGCAATTGCTTCGAAACAACCCAGCCCAAGTTGTTCTGTTTGTGGTAAAGTTGATCACACAGCTCGTTCTTCAAAACTTAAGAAGATGTCTGCTTTGGCAGAACAATCGAGAATCGAATCACTATATTACTGACTGGTCCATGTTACGCATATTTATTGTTTGACATTGTTGTTTCGATATTTGTTGTGAATAATAAGTGATGATTTGTCACAATTTAGTGTAAATGACGGGGGAGGGGTAGTTTTCATTGTATTTTCCCTTTTTGTGGGGAAGGTGGGGTAGACTATGTTAAAGTTCCAATCCAGGGATTTGTTGGGTATAGTTTCTTTTTGTTATCTCGTGTTTTGGCCCTTCTTCAATTTCGGCGTAAGCAAGGCAAAATCCTCCAAGCCAGAACCTGACATTCCTAATCAGATTTTTACTCCATAAAATAGGTTAAATACCAAAATAAGTACTCATAAGATCAATTATTCCAAGAAATCTATTAGATTTTGAGTCCATTTTATGTTTCCTGCTTTATACTTGTTTAATCACGTCGGGGGTCAATAAATACCGATTTTTCCCAATTTTGGTTGGTTATGATGTTTGGTTCCCAAACTGGAATTATACTTTCTGTGTGGACTTTTAACCCCTTTGAGCTGATTTTTTTCCCACAGTTTACATAAAATGCTGGGGATGTCAAATAGGTTAGCCCTTAATATGTCGAAATTTGTAAGTATTTAAAAAAAATATGAAGTTTGAGGCGGTTTTACCAAAAATTTGGATATTTTTCCTGCATCCCCTATTTTTTCAAATTTCTCAAATTTATATTGGACTATGCACTCTCGGCTGTAGCTTGACTGAAAGACAAATGCTTCTAAATAAGTTCAAACAGAGGTTTAAAATATTTTTTGTGAAAGAAAATATGATCAATCATATGATACTCAAAAAAAAAAACCGTAAATTTCGTTAAAAATTGAGCTATAATTTATTTTAAACTCATGTTTTTTTGCTTTTTAATCTCTTGAGTTTAGAGAAACAGAAAATATGCATTTTAGACATCTGGGGGAAACTTTCAAAAATGATAAATTCCCACTCTGGGCACAATGTGCAGCGAGCTGTCAGAATCGTTAGCGCGCTGGACAAGATGCTTAACGGCAGTTCGTTCATCTTTACGTTCTTAGTTTAAATTCCGTCGAGGCCGACTTTGCGCTTCATACTTTCGGAGTCGATAAATTCAGTATCAGTCAAGCGCTAGATTCGATATAATCGACTAGCCAACTCCTAAATTTCAAGCCTTGTACCTATAACAGAAAGGATTATTAACTTTCCAAAGGTGGCGAGCTGATAGAATCGTTAGCACGCCAGACAAAATGCTCATTGGTATTTCAATTTCTGAGCTCAAATTATGCTAAGGTCGACTTTGCTTTACATCCTTTCGGGGTCGATAAAATAAGTACCAGTTGAGTAATTGGGGGGGGGGGGGCAATGTAATCGACTCCCCCACCACCACCACCACCACTCCAATTCAGAACTTGTGTCTATAATAGAAACAAATTTTAGTCTATGTAAAAGATATCAACCTTGTCCCGACTTGCAACTTGAAGAGGACTCCCTGTGTAAATTAGAAAGTTAACACTGACTGGCAAAGACCTTACGAGCGAAGAGCCTATTTGTTCCTTTAATATTGGAGTCAAGTTTTGGCACAAGGCTAGTCATTTCGAGGGAAGGGATAATTTGATTAAATTGACCCCAATGCTCAACTGGTACTTATTTTATCGACCCCGAAAAAGATGAAAGGCAAAGTCAACCCCGGCAGCATTTGAACCCAGAACGTAAAGTCGGATGAAATGCCGTGAAGCATTTTGCCTGGCGTGCTAACGATTTTGCTAGCTTGCCACTTAATTTGTTCCAGTTTTAGTATTATCTAGGGTATTAAAGAGATAGAAGTAGAATTACTTCAATATTTAGTATAATCTAGGGCAATTATGAGATAGAAATGAAATTTCTTTAATATTTAGCGTTATATAGGACTGTAGAGAAGTAGAAAGAATAGTCCTGTACAGTATTTAACCTTCTTTACCTTATGTACACAAATGTCATGGAGGGGAATTTTTTTCTCTTTTTTTTTGCCTGTTGTGTCCATGGTTCTATAAAAGGTGTCAGCAATGTGCTGCCGTCGATTTAATCGATACCATTCATTTCCTTACAAATTTGTGGTATTGTGCCAAAAGTTAGAAATCAATATTTAATATTACTACGAGGAACGGAGGGGAGAGAGTAGGGTGATAATCAAAGAATTGAAGATTGATTGGTTTCTGTTTTATTGTATTTATATATTTGTTTATCATATTAGTCTTTATCAATGTTGTTGTTGCTGCTTAGCCTCAGAACTCTATTATTTAACGTGTCCTTTATTTTATTAAGGCGGTGGAGGGATTGATTGCAGGGATGTTCCATTAGGTCTAACAACCATTTACGAGTGCTTCCATTTTCTCTTATATTCATTACTGTTGCTTTGTCCCGCACCAGCCAACTCTGATCGAACAGACCGAGCCATGATCAAAACTATTTCCAACCGTGGCCATCTTAACTTTTCTAGGAATATTAAGGACTACATTATCTAATGTGCCATACATCAGATAATGTAGTTTTTAAGATCGCAAGCTGCGATTTTGGAGGTATTTTTTGTATATATACGTTA
>NC_042999.1:114619370-114624370 GCF_006345805.1 Octopus sinensis
CAATTTGCACGTCAGCACCGTTCCTCTGAATTGCCATCAAACTTCCCTGCTACACTTGAGTCTGAGTATGGTGGAGAGTGACGTCTGCAGGACTTGTGCAGTCCACTACACCGGTCCATAATATGAATGATGCCCTGTGACGCACTGGTGCAGACCACCACGCCAGGCCGATGATGTTCCAAGACGCTGCTGCGACCACGACGTGAGGATGGGTCGAATTTATGTAATGCGTTCCAACGACTCATGAGAGATCCTGTCTCCGAGTCAATGAGAGAGCCTTAGCTGTTGCTTAACTTACAAGAAACAGCAATCAAATATCCCTCAATTCATACCCTGACGTCTTAAAAAGGAAAGGATATCTTACATAATGTAATCCATGTCTGGCAAAAAGAAAACAGATAGGATGGTCATAATTGGAGCATCTAGTTGTTGTTCCCGATGCATTACACTTTTCTTTATCCCTTTATATATTTTTTTAATCACAGAAAAGTAAATGGAACAGATTCAAAATAATCTGACTTTTGCAACTTACACATATTCTTTATCCTAAGAAATGAGTAAACTATTGCAGCATAAAACACAACATACAGATCTGCACATCCACCGACTCCAGATACTTGCACATATACACTTACATGTACAAGCTCTTTGTTGATGTTGAAATTTCAGTGAAGGAGCATTGCATCTAGATTAGAAACCAGCTCTTTCTCCGTTGGCAAGAAAACTAGAAATAAAACTAAATAATTACATACATACGTACATATGCCCGTATGTACGTACGTGCGTTTGTATGTATGCATGTATGTATGTATGTATGTATGTATGTATGTATGTATGTATATATGTATGTATATGTGAGGAGAGATAATAATACAAGAGAAAGATATAGTTGACAGAGAGTAAAGGAAATATACGGCAGAGATACTTCATAAATTTTTGTGGTAATATTGTGAGTAAGTAATCCAATAGGAAAACTTGTTTCTAAATCATTTTGAAGTGTACCAAGAAATTAAAGACTGTAATAAAATATAGATTTTTTTTTCGTCCGATCCCCAAATAATGATTAACGAAGTAAAAATGGTTGCAAGATTTTAAAAAATTACTCTGGCCAGAAAAAATACGAAAAAATAAATGAATTGTGTACTTTTCAAATATGTTATGCTTTATATTCCCGCATGGAAATATTCACCGATAAAAAATCTTTAGATTAAAAAAATATATGGACTGTAAATTACTAAGAGTGAGAAAACATAAACGCTTATAGAATTGCTAAAAGGGAAACGGAGGAAATACTATTTGGTTTGCTATATTTTAAATCTCATTGAACTGGTGAAACTGTTGTCTGATAAGTGGTTATTGATAAAAATATATCATCGAGGAAATTTCAAATTTTGAAACGGGCTTGTTTTTTTGGGTGTCGGCATGTATGTATGTATGTATGTATATATATATATATATATATATATATATATATATATATATATATATATTATATATATATATATTTGTGTGTGTGTGTGTGTATTTATGCATCAATATATATATTTATGTGTGTATATGTATGTATAAACGCATATATTATATATATATATATATATATGTATATGTATGTATGAGTGTTTAGTAGTAGAAGAAGCAGGATAAATGGAACTTAATACATAAATTATTTTCTATAGGAATTGGTATACAACTTGCAAAACAAATACTTCTTACCAACTTAGACCACTCTAAGAAAGACGAAAACACCGGAAGACAAAAGCAGATGAAAAATGTTTCCAAATGCCAATATAAACTGTAAATAGAAATCTGATCTATAACATCAAGTATCCGAATTGCAATAAAATGTATCTTGGGCCAGATGGGAAACTCAATATCGGAACACACGCGAGTAGACCGGCAATGGCTTAATCCAGCAGATTCCATTAAGTAATCATTTAGCAACATCTGTCATAAAGTTTTTAAATATTTTCATTTTACAATAGGTGGTAAGCTAGTAGAACTGTTAGCACGCCAAGATCGTCTTTGTTTTTCCAACTTTTGAGGTCGATAAAATAATACAAGTCGAGTACTGGGGACGTCGTAATCAACACACGAACTCACATAAAGAATCTTGCAAACCAAATCCAAAAACGAAATTTGAAACTAATGTTTTCATTTTAAGAACTTATTTAGTTGTGCCTATTGTTGTTATTGTTGTAGTTATTATTATGGAAGTTCACGTTGTTGTTATGCCTAGTGTGCCATATATTTGGGGTTTGTTTTGGTGTTGTACTAGTGAATGTCTAATACATTAAAAAAAAAGTTTGTTTTAAACCTTGGGATTACATAGAGAGTATTTTGCGTAGGATATGAGCAGTTCCCATGAGCACTATCTTTTGAATTTCTGCCATTTTGGGGTTTCCTGGTATTTGAGTTAGGTAGGAATCAGTCCCTTTCGCTATCATTCCCAGAGCACCTATGACAACAGGTATTGTTTTAGTCTTCAGCTTCCACATTTTGCTGATTTCTATTTCAAGATCTTTATATTTGCTCAGTTTTTGGTAGGTCTTGACAGATACGTTTATATCGATTGGAACAGTCATATCAATGAGGAGGCATGTTCTTTGTCTGAAGTCTTTCAATATGATGTCTGGCCTATTTGCATCTATCTTTCGGTCAGTTTGAATGGGGAAGTTCCAGAGGAGTGAGATGTGGTCATTTTCAAGCACTGGAGGTGGATTGTGTTCCCACCAGTTTTTTTCATGGGGCAAATCCAGGTTTTTGCAAATTACCCAGTGAATATATTGTGAAGCTCTATCGTGTCTGTTGAGGTACTCTGTAGGCGCTAGAAGACTGCACTTGGAGACCACATGGTCAATGGTTTCATTGTGTTGCTGGCATATACGACATGTTGGGCTACTGCCATTCTTTAATATGTTGGCCTGGTAGTTTCTTGTTGGTAGGCATTGATCTTGAGCTGCTATGATAAACCCCTCTCTTTCAGATTTTAAGCCAGAGGCCATTGGCCATTGATGGGTCAGGGCTTTGTCAATATCTGCATTATTCGCTCTCTTTGGGTATTTGCCATAGAGAGGTTTTTCTTGCCATTTATTATTCAGAATATCTAAGGCCGCAGTTTTGGCACGAGTTTTCATGCGCCTAGCTTTTTCTGTGCTTGTTTCTTGTATGTCTATCTCTAATTCCGAAATTGGTTGTATTCGGAATTCACTTAGATATTCCTTTGCCTGTTTTGTTACTGAGTATGATGCTTTCTTGTTTTCATGTTTTGAGACAAGTTTTAACATCCAGTCCTCAGAGTTTTTCAGGTAGGTGTCTAGGCCAATTGTAGCAATCTTCATTGTTATTGCCAGTTGCAAAAGAACACGACCTCTCTCTTTTCTTGGCAGATAAAGTCGTTCTGTATCTGCCTTAGGGTGGTGCATTCTATGCATTGTCAACAGTTTTCTTATTTTTCTGTCGAGCTGACATATTTCAGTAATTGACCAGTTAACGATATTGAAACTGTAAGTCACGACTGGTATGCCTAATGCATTGATCGCTTCGATCCTGTTTCTGGCATTCAGCTCTGTCTTGAGTATTGCTCTCACTCTTCGATAGCATTCTCTCCTGATCCTTTCCTTCATCTCTGAATGCCTTATTCCGTTCCCTTCAATTACACCTAGGTACTTGTAGCTCTCCGCTGGGTCTAGTTCTTTTATGACATTCTGCTGGTCAAGGTTAACGTTAGATGTTTCTGTCATTTTTCCTTTGATAAAGGTAGCTTTTGCACATTTATCGAGGCCGAATTGCATTCTGATGTCGTCACTGAATTGTTTGACTATCGCTAGTAAGCCCTTGAGTTGTTGGTCATTTTTTGCAAAGAGCTTTAAATCATCCATGTAAATGAGATGATTTATACTTTTATCAAACATTTTATACCCGTACTGCGCGTCATTGAGCAGTTTTGAGAGCGGTATTAAAGCTAAACAAAAGAGGAGTGGTGACAGTGAGTCACCCTGGAAAATGCCACACGAAATTTTTACATCATCAGCATTTAGGAATTCATTGTCACTGTTCAGAGTTAGTGTGGTTCTCCATGATCTCATACTTACAGTCAAAACGTTTCGCAGAGTAGGTGCTATCTTATACATTTCCAGGCATTTCCTAATCCAGCTATGTGGTAGGCTATCAAAAGCCTTTTTATAGTCTATCCAGGCTATTGATAAGTTTTTGTGTCGTTTGTGACAATCTTCTAAGATCATCTTATTGATGAGTAGTTGATCTTTACAGATGTAGGATCCACGTTTACATCCTTTCTGTTCATTAGGGAATATGCTGCTGTTTGTTAAAAAACTATAAGTATATTCTGTCAGGACAGATGTTAGCGTTTTGTACATAGTTGTTAAGCAGGTTATGGGTCTATAGTTTTTTGGTTCATTTGTTTCTTCACTTTTTGGAAGCAGGAATGTTAACCCATTAACTAGCCAAGGAGGCATCCTACTAGGGTGTTTCAAAACATCATTGTACAGTTCTGTTAGCAGTTCATGGCTCTCTGGGAAGGCATTCAGCCAGAAGTTAGGAATTTTATCCTTTCCTGGAGACTTCCATTTGCTTGACCTCCTGAGAGCAGATCTTATATCTTCTACCTTGACACCCTCACACTTTTGCTCTTCTAAGGGGTCCAGTTCTGTAGATATTCTGTCAATCCAGGGGGCCTTTTCGTTGTGTGTTTTTTCTTCTGCCCAAATTTTATTCCAAAATCCCTGCACTTCTTCTTTTGATGGTACAGACCTTGCAGTAAACGCTGTTTTCCCTATCTTCCTGTAAAAATTATTGGGGTTATTATTATTATTATTATATAGGCGTAGGAGTGGCTGTGTGGTAAGTAGCTTGCTTACGAACCACATGGTTCCGGGTTCAGTCCCACTGCGTAGCATATTGTCTTCTACTATATAACCTCGGGCCGACCAAAGCCTTGTGAGTGGATTTGGTAGACGGAAACTGAAAGAAGCCCGTCGTAT
>NC_042999.1:114631870-114684370 GCF_006345805.1 Octopus sinensis
ACCTTTTTAATTAATTTCTTTTTAACTAAACAGACTTTTATATTTATTTCTTTATTGCCTACAGGGGGCTAAACATAGAGGGGACAAACAAGGACAGACAAACGGATTAAGTCGATTACATAGACCCCAGTGCGTAACTCGTACTTATTTAATCGACCCCGAAAGGATGAAAGACAAAGTTGGCCCCAACAGAATTTGAACTCAGAACGTAACGGCAGACGAAATACCTATTTCTTTACTGCCCACGAGGGGCTACACACAGAGGGGAGAAACAAGGACAGACAAACAGATTAAGTCGATTATATCGACCCCAGTGCGTAACTGGTACTTATTTAATCGACCCCGAAAGGATGAAAGGCAAAGCTGACTTCAGCGGAATTTGAACTCAGAACGTAGAGGCAGACGAAATACGGCAAAGCATTTCGCCCGACGTGCTAACTTTTCTACCAGCTTGTGATTATAGTAAGATAAAATTATGACAATAACAATACATCTCATAGTTGTAAAGTAAGACATTTTGAAACTACATATACGTCAAGAACAAAAAAATCTAGCTGCGGACTCGTTGCTCTATGGTATTGATTCTTCGAACAGAGTGGTGACAGTAGCGATGACCCAGAAGTTGTTCCTCTTCGATTACTATCACAACCGAGTACCCGTCGTTGATTGGTTGAAATTACCCAAATACAACAATAACTTCTAAAATAGGAAATTTCGTCAAAAATTTCAGAGTAAACCGTGTTCTACGTGAGAAATTCTACCAGTATTCGAGATTTCAAACTGTTTAGTTTTAAAAATTAATTAAAAAATCTGTGACTGAGATGGAATAGATCCGACTTAACTAGTACTTATTTTGTCGTCCTCGAAACAATGAAAGACAAAGTCGACTCTGAATTCAGAATGTGAAGCGTAAGCAATGCTGCTTAGCATTTTGTCTAGTGTGCAAACAATTTTGCCAGCCCCCCCTCTCAACATTCAGTGTGGTAATAGCGAATCATAACACGTCAGTTAGTCATCAATCTACAATTGCTAGAATGAGCACAAGTTTAGTGACCTTGATGCTTTGTTGCGCGTTCAACATCGAATAATTTGGAAGTGCATCTTGTTTCAAATTGAGAAAAACTATTGCGGAAACTTTTGTAATGTGGCAACAGGCCTACGCGATGGAATGCTTGAACCGTATTCATTGTTAGAAGTGGTGACAGAGTTTTAAGTCAGGAAAAACAACCACCAGATATTATCACAAATTTAGACGATCTTCAATAATACGACCGACGATCACATTGCGGAAGTGTATACCGAAATATCTGAAAATTATCTCCTGGCTTTTTGGCTAAATTTTCTAAGATTTAGGCATCTGAAAACTTTCCTATGACATAATTTTAAAATGACAATAAAGATGTATCCTGTCATCACAAACATTTATCATAGATGAATCAAAAGAGAACGGAGTCGCATAACCAATCAGGAGTTGTTTGAAATATAGAAATATAGAAATCATTGTTATTATAGTGTTCAAATCCTTTCATATTTGTCTTTTATCTTTCCGGAGTCGATATAATCCGCTAACTCCTTACCATCCCAAATTTGTAGACCTGTGTCTGTTAGAAACTATTAAGGCGACGAGCTGGCAGAAACGTTAGCACGCCGGGCGAAATGCGTAGCCGTATTTCATCTGGCATTACGTTCTGAGTTCAAATTCCGCCGAGGTCGACTTTACCTTTCGGGGTCGATAAATTAAATACCAGTTATGCACTGGGGTCGATGTAATCGACTTAATCCGTTTGTCTGTCCTTGTTTGTCTCCTCTGTGTTTAGCCCCTAGTGGATAGTAAAGAAATAGGTATTTCGTCCATCTTTACGTTCTGAGTTCAATTTCCGCCGAGCTCGACTTCACCTTTCATCCTTTCAGGGTCGATAAATTAAATACCAGTGAAACACTGGGGTCGATGTAATCGACTAGTCTCCTTTCCGCAAATTCCAGGCCTTGTGCTTTTATTTGGAAAGATTATTTATCGAAGCATTTTATGAGAAATTGTTGGTTGATAAAACAAGAAATAATTAATTTTCCTTTCTTTTTAGTAATGCGTGTGTGTGTGTGAGAGAGACAGGGAGAGGGAGAGAGAGAGAGAGGGGGAGAGAGAGAGAAAGAGAGAGTATGTGCGTATGTCTTTAGGTACATCAAACAATTATTTGAAGGGTGTCGTAATAGGCGGTGAAACTTGGATTGCGTGGCTGCGAAGTCGAAGCAAAAGAGGCAAACGTCTCAGGTGATTGGACCAAAAATTAACATATGATAGAAATAAATACTTTAAGAAGCCCGAAATCGCATTCAAATGTTGATTTTTTTTCTGCTTTTCTTTTTGCGATTGCAATAAACTCCGTGATACATGACAGGCGATAAATAGCTTTAATTGGATGTATTGAGGCGTTTGAGAGAGGCAGTGCAAAGGAAGAGAGACCTGAGGTATGTACAAGCAAAATCTCGTGCTGTACCATTACAACGCATGCGCTCCCGCGTCACTCTTTCTCCGCATTTCAGCAAAGAACAAAATCGAAGCAAATTCGCGATAAGAAATTCTCATTACTCCTGAAAATGCATCTTGATGTATTTTCAAAACTGGAAGGAAGATGTTGAGATTTGTGTATCAATATTAACCGAAACTATTTTAAAAGAAACGAGTCTGATTAAATTGTATGTTAACCAATAAGATTGTATTTATTTTTTAAAGCTCGGTTTCTTTTTGAACAGAACTCGTAAACACACGCATATATATATAACGTGTATGTGTGTGTGTATGTGTGTGTGTATGTGTGTGTATTTATTTCGGTGTATTTATGCTTGTGTGCATTTAATTTATCATGTTTAGATATGAATTGGTTAATTTGGAAATGTGCACCTATAAGTAATTCCGTGTTTATATATGTTTTTACTTTAATATAGATATTAAATATTTAATATTGACATTGCAACTGTCCTTTGCAAATTACAAATTTATATATTTTGTGTACATATTTGAGCGTATCTGTCCTTTTGCGTATCTATATACATGTGTGTGTGTGTGCAGGGGGTGCGCGCACGTGTATGTATAAATATATATATATGTATGTATATATATATATATATATATATATATATATATATATATATATATATATATATTATTCACATGCATATGAAGGAAGATGCCTCGAATTTATTGATGTATAAAACTACATATGATCAATTACTGAAATTGCTTACATGTTTACGGATGTGTGTATGTGTTCGTGCATATTATGTTTGTATTTGTTCAGAGATGGCTTTACGCATATATATATATATATATATATATATATATATATATATACATGTTTACAAATTCGCAATGCTTGTGTGTGTTGGGGGCGTGTGTGTGTGTGTACGCGCGTATATATATATATATGTGTGTGTGTGTGTATGTGCGTATGTGTGTGTGTGCGTGCGTGCGTGTGTGTGTAATAACACCATATTTTTGAACCGACTAGCCCCTAATTCTACAATGTATCCATCTCTTAGGACTCTATCCTGATCCTTGGAAACGCTAGTGTGTGTCCCATTCCTAAGAAAGGCAGCCACTGTGTTCCTGCCAACTATCACCCTATTGCATCTGTGATATACGTCATTTAATAGAGAGTCAAGGTCTTCCACATCTCTCTCCCCCATCCTCCACACCTCTCTCTCCCGTCCCCCACCTCTCTCACTTTCTCTGTACGTATACACTCTCTCACACACACACGCACACACACACACACCACACACACACACACACACACACACACACACACATACACATACATATTAATTGCTGGTAGGGATACCGTATTTAGTTTTGCAACCATAATATTCTACAAAGTATATTAAAGTCAATACTGTATCTTTATGTTAGCTGTGTGCTGTTTTTATTTCTTAAGTTTATCTCTACAGATTTTCCATAGAATTTAGAGCCAACACTGAAAGTTACAATTCGTACACGAATACGTCTATGTAAACAATGCAATCGAAGACAGAAAAATAGATATTGGTTTTATATGGATATTTCAGAAGTTATTGCTTCTTCTTCAGCACCACATCCAACCCATTAACTATCCACGAATACTAACTCTTACGCAGATGACACTATCAGCCTTTTCTCACATTCTCCAATTATGCATTCACCACTTGTAACTAAGAAAACATGCCAAACCCACACTGACCCCATGAGGGAAGACCACGAATGTAGCCAATTTTGTCCTTGTCAACATCAGGAGAATACAAATACTGCTTTCATCAAGAAAACATCGCACTTGCAACTCCTTATAATCAGAAGCGGTTTCTCACTTCGAATTGCTCCAACTGTTGTGTCTCACTATTATTGAGAAAATCTCATGGCGAAAGCTCATCCTTAACGTAACTAGATAAACGTCCCGACGATTAGCAGTTCTCTTCATGGCCAGAAAATAATTTATCCTTTAAGAATTAATGACACGCTAAGAATTTCAGGTGAAGTCCACAGTTCAATATTACGATTGCATCTGGAACAATATCAGAGACCTGGGTGTAATTGTTGATGACGATCTCAGTTGGAGTGCACACATCAACAAGAAGGTCGATATAGCTCGTAGGATGAGTTCCTGGATCTTAAGAACTTTCCGGTCAAGAGAACAAGGTGTCATCATACCACTTTTCTCCTCCTTTGTACGGCCACACCTCGAATACTGCTGCCCACTGTGGTCTCCCCATACAAGACAAAACATCTCGAGGATTGAGTCACCCCAGAGGGCACTCACAAAACGAATTGAAGGCATGGCTGCTCTCGATTATTGGGATCGCCTTAAAGCCTTGAAACTTTACTCTCTCCAGCGTCGCCGTGAGCGGTACATCATTTGTATGATGTGGAGAATATACCGCCAATTTTGCCCAAACGACCTGAACATTAGCTTCAAGGTTCATCCAAGACTGGGACCACGGGCCATACGTCCCCTGCCCAATTCAAGATCACAGCATACATGTACACTGCAACATAATTTCTTTTCCTCAACAGGCCTTGCGCTATTTAACATTGTCCCGAAAGAGATCAAAGAGGAAAAGGATCCCATCAACTTTAAACGGAGTCTGGATAGATTCCTTCAAAGAATACCAGATAAGCCACCCATAATTGGATACAACTCACCCAACAAGAACTCACTACTTGAATGGACCATAAACAAAACTTGACTTAAACAGGATTCGAATAATCCTATCAGGTGGTGCTATTAAGTTAGACATGGCCTGGACCAATCTTTGGTCGAAACATATCTAAGTTTATCTAAGTTTATATATATATATATATATATATATATATATATATATATTATATATATATATATATTATGGTAACAGTTCAGCACCCTACACAGACCAAAACGAAACTACTATTATCTTAAATAATTGACTATCTTTCAGGATGAAATTTCAAATTATTTATTTTGTAAACAGCCACCAACTAAATTCCAACTATTCTACAATAATGATATGGAGAAAAAAGAACGAAATCCTAAACAAACTATTATACATAGATGACGTCACATCACATGAGCAATCACCTAATTTTTGTTTCTTCTTCAAATACTCAAAGAATGGCTACGATTGACGTAGATACTTTTATTGTCTCAAATACGTTCAAATTCTTACTATTGTAAAAGCTTTCAGCTTTTGTATGATTTATTAGGATTTAGAATTCCTTTTCTACTATTGGCGTGCTTGGTTAAGTTTTTAAATATCTGTATGTCAGTGTGTGTATTGGGTTTCGTGTAACGTATGCAAATGTGTGTGCGTGTGTGCGCGTGCATATATTTGTGTGTGTGTGTATACATATAAAAATATGTGAATGAATATATGCTTATATATGTGTGTGTGTGTATGTATGCATATATATATATATATATATATATATATACATGCATACACACACATATATGTATGTATGTATGTATGTATGTATGTATGTATGTATGTATATATGTATGTATGTATGTATGTATGTATATGTGTGTGTGTCTGTTTGTCTGTCTGTGTACATCATTGGATTTGGAGGAAGTTACAGTGCCATTGCTTTTGCAAGCGAAACCGATAAGTCTTGCTAAAACGAGATGAGCAGGGAGTGAGTTATAGAGGATCGACATTCTGGGGAAGAAGCACTGTGCGTAGTGAAAGTGCGTTGTCTGGGGTTGGATGTAACAAGAGTAATGAGAAGAGGAAAGGCGAGTGGCTCGGGAATGAAATAGTGTGAACATAGCCGTCTTCGAGGTACACAGGCCAATGTGGAAATGAGAGGAGACAGTGCAATGTAGAGCAGAAGCTGGAGTGCATCGAAAGGTAAGCTTATGTGAATCAGCCTATTAGATAGAGCGCAATCTAGTAGGATGTGAGTGCCGTAGCAGCATCGTCCCACATTTAAAAGCAATACTGTATTATGGGCATTAGCTGAACTTTGAGAAAGTCGATAATTGTTGAAGTATGAAGAGAAGGACCATATTAAATGCAGTCCTGATTATGATAACGATATGCTTTCGCCGTGAGAGATCCTTGGTGATAGTGAGGTCCAACCCAATATTTTGAGCGATTGTCTGAGCTCTCATGATACAGAAGATGCAATGATGTTTCTTGATGTGAGTGGCATTTCTGTCTTCTTGCAGTTGAATGATATAAGATTGGCATATTCACATAGGAGGATACTTTCGGGGTCTCAGTTTATAAGGTCAATGTAAATTTGCCGGCGTGTGACTTTTAGTTAGAGAGGAGATTATACATGGGTGGAGAAGCTTAAGAAGGAATAAAAGAGTAGCACTATCTGCATGAGAGTGGACGTTATTAGATGGAAAGGGAAGCAGGTCTTTAATGAATAGGGAGATTGCAGTACAGAAAATCCTGCAGCTCGTTAGAGACCATAGAATGAGGAACAGAGTGTCGTCAACACGCGCCGCGATAGTGCATTTATATTGGAGGCCTGCGATCAATTCTTCCAGTTTGTTTAATTCAAATAGTCATAAAGTCATAGTACCTGTTACTTATTCAGTTGTTGTGCACTACTGTAGGTGATGATAAAGTATTACGTTCATTGCTAGCTTGTGGAGAATTTGTCGATAAGTTATTCTCATCTGTTGGATGGATCTATGTGATGGCCAAGACCTTTGTAAGGATTAACTCACTAACTTCTTTTGACTGGAAAAAGCTGTTATTTTTCCGTATCTGGTTTCTATGGGAAAAGAAGTTGTGTGATAGATACGAAGGAAAAGGCTGAAGATACACTTTTCTCTTTCACCTTCGTCGACATTTTCAAGTTTCATTTGGAAGAAGGTGAGAGTGGAAAATGACACAATATTATCCAACAAACTCGATGAAAGGCTTATAAAAATATCGAACATGGAACGAGCAAATGGGGAGCCAGGATTTGCGGGTTGCTCTGGTGGCAGTGGCATCATCAACAGCAGATGTTATGCTTTTTCTAAGGAGAAAGATTAAAGCGACCTCAATAGAAGTAAGCAAAGACGTAGTGATAGGACAGAGCATCCACATTACTCCCCATTATTCCACATTACTCTAACCACCCTTGGTGGTCAGAATAATATTAGATCTGTGAGCTACTTTGATTAGCCCGTGATGGCTTGCTCCGAAATTGGGAAGATATCCTTATTTGTATGTTATTGTTATCTGTTACTCTTTCTTTGCACACATTTACCTAAACAACATCACTAGATTTGCGTTTCGTCTTTTGAAATGTCTCCGGCATTTTTGAGCATTTAAGTCTAACAAAGAAATTCGTGTCATTATAAAAGTATTCATCAGCAATCATCATCACCATCATCATCATCATCATCATCATCATCATCATCACCATCATCACCATCACCATCATCATCATCATCATCATCATAATCATCATCATCATCATCATCATCATCATCATCATCATCATCATCATCATCATCATCATCATCTTCATCTTCATCATTATCATCATCATTATTATTATTATTATGAGTGAAGGAGCAGTGCATACCATCAAAGTGGCACTGGGATAAAATATCCAAAGCCCAGTGTACCCATCTTGACTCCACCAGACATGCATCACAACCATATGTGCGCAACATGGTGATCTCATATCAAGATAAACAGTGCATAACCTTGCAGATGGAGCCCAGTTAGAATTTTCTTCAGGTTAAATAGCCAATCCTGTTCAAAAGGTCCCTGAATAAGGGTTGTTTAAGGATGTTAAAATCAGAAGCCATGAGAGCCACTGCCTGGTACTGCATCAGGGCATTTATTAATATTATTGTTGTTGTTGTTGTTGTTGTTATTATTATTATTATTATTATTATTATTATTATTATTATTATTATTATTATTATTGAGGCGGCAAGCTGGCAAAATTGTTGACGCGCCGGGTAAAATGTTTAACGGTATTTCGTTGGGTGTAAATCCCGCCGAGATCATCTTTGCCATTTATTCTTCCAGGTCTCGATGAAATAAGTACCAGACGAGCACTGGGATCAAAGTAATCGACCCCCTGCCCCGAATTTACTGGCCTTATGCCAAAATTTGAAACCATTATTATGATTACTTTAGATTCAGTGATTACATTTGTGGTCAGTACTCCTTATTTTTGCTATTGATATTCGCATCTTTCGGTAGCTGTCGTTGCGGTTAAATATCAGGTGGCTATTCATTTTACTGTCGAGTTTGTTCGGTACAAAACAGTGAAGTGTGTCCATTAATGCCTAGCAGTAGCATTAGAACCAGCAGCAGCAGCAGCAGTAGTAGTAGTATTTAGATGCGATTGACATTATGAGACGTGTGGCATTTACAAAGCGCTGTCGACATCTGTGTCATTGATCAACGGTGTTTTAGTATTTCTCTCCCCTGGGAGTATTTAAATGTGTCGTCTATTCGTTTCAATTGTCTCTTTTTCACCTTCTTTTTCTCATATATGATTCTTCTATCCATTTCAACTATTCATCCTCTCATTTCTCATCACTCACAGATGACTCTCTTCGTTTCATTATCTTCTCTTTCATCCCTCCTTCACAGATAATCATCAGTCTTTCTCTAATACTTTCTATCTCCAACACGACACTGTCTATTTCACTGTTCTTCCACATATCTCTGCTCTTTGAGATAAGTCTAGTTAAAAAGAAATCAATATTTCCTGAATACTGTAACAAAAACAAAGCAAAACTTTAAATCTGAACGTATCCCTAACATTATTATATCACTTTCTTTTTCTTTTTGTCTACGAAATAATATTCCCCAGATAAAGTGATTTAGATTCTAAAATACATTTAGTCGATCAAAAAACATGAAAAAAAACAGATAAAAGCTAGCGTAAAGAATAATATGAGACTTCTAGATTCTTGTTTCAGATTCTTATTCGGCAAAGAAAGTTTTAATAATGTTTATTATAAATTCCAATCATTTTTCTTTTCAAAACTATGACTAAATAATATCTAACACATTTTGAATACGATTTCTTTTAAAGTAAAAAATAAAGACGAGAGAACGAATAAATGAGGCGAAAAATATCATTGGTTCTTGACGAAAAATAACTTTCGGGGGAGCGTTGAATAATTCTTTTTTGGAACAATGGATCTCGAAGCACTTAAAGCTATAAATAATAACATGTAAATATTGGCCTGAAAAACACTTTTCGATAGGAAAAATTAGAAGGCTGCCCGTAGGACACGAAGCTATATCTCCTGTAGATTTGATAAGCGTTCTAATATTGGACAATCACGAACAGTCTTCGAGTTTTACTATCCAAAAAGGTTGTACTGCCCCAAATTTTAATTCTTTCATTTATAGCTGTGTGTGCTTCGAGACCCATTGTTCCAAAACTAATTCCATCAATGGCTCTAATTTTGATACCGTTGACCCTAGAACTAATCAGGCACTTTGTTTTAACGACATCTTGGAGAGATGAAAGGTGAAGCTTCGGTGGAATTTAAACTCAAAATGTAAAGAACCAGAACAAACACCACAAGACATTTGGTCCGATGCTCTAACGATTCTGTTAATCTATCACCCTATAACAAAGGTCATATAGTTGTTTTGTTCCAGTTCAGCCCAGAATGAGCAAGACTATGATAAAAAACATTCTAGCGATAACCACCAAGTCCTACCACACTCAGATACAGTAGATTGAGGCCTGCATCGTTTAATGTGTTCTAACAATTATTTAAAAGGCAGTAAAATAAGATCTGACTGTTTTTGACTGTTGTTTCTAGTAGAACAAGCAGCAACCGCTTAAAGACACATAGTGGCAGGTAAACAAGAGCTAGATTGGTATTTCATCCCATATAAAATTCTTTGCCTAGTCTTGCGTCTTAATGGCATCCATATCTTAGACAAACAATCAAGGAAGGCAAAACTAAAGCTCGTGGAAACGAACAAACAAACCGAAGATTCGCCTTACTCCAGTCACAGATGCGCTGCTCTATTTTAAGGAAATATTCCATAATACACAAACAAACATTTAAAAATAGTCTTAGATACACAAATTTACTGAAGTGTGTGTATAGATCGACCAATTCTTTTCAAAGTAATCACCACTAAAAAGAAGAAAAAAAAAATGTATACACTTACACAGACATACATGTGTGAATGCATGCATACATACATACGTACGTACATACATATGGTAAACAAAAACGTCCGTAAGAGAGTAATATGCTTACAAATAGAGATATGCCCGAAAATTCCAATTTCTCTCTCATGTGTGTATGTGTACACACATATAAATATATGTATGTATGCATGTATGTATGTATGTATATGTATGTATGTATGTATGTATGTATGTATGTATGTATGTATGTATGTTGTATGTCTCTGTGTGTGTCTCTTTCTCTCTTTCTTTCTCTTTCTTCCTCTTTCTCTCTGTATGTATACGTTTATATATATATATATATATATATTATATATATATATATATATATATATATATATATATATATGTATGTATGTATGTATATATTATGTATGTATGTATGTATGTATGTATGTATGTATGTATATGAATGTGACTGCTTTCCTTTCTAAAGTATATACAGTGATGACACACCACTACAGTAGAGAAGAGAAGAAGAAGAATATTTACAGTTAATTTTGAGATAGCTTCAAAATAAACAAATTCGCACTGCGTCCTTCCACGCCATACATAGACCAACGAGCGTAATTGGAAATATACGATTTTTCACCGACTTAGCAAAGTAGATTTGATGGCGCATACTGTGTTAAAATATACGAACGGATTAATCTGTCTAAAGTATATTGTGTGCTTTAATGGGAATTCAATGCATCTTGGGAAAAAGATGATATTTTCATTTTATTAGGCTTACATTACAGATTTTAAAGAGCATCACTTTACGATGCTGTGTTAAGTTCGCTTATTAGCAATCAGTTTTTATGCTGGTTGCTCTAGCTGTCAAATCAAGAAACAGGCAGGCGTGATCGTTATTCATAGAGAGAAAGCCGTTACTAACAAAGAGATGTCAGGAATACACAATTAGGACGATATACAAATTAAAACTAATCTCATTGGCTTCATGTGTGAATGAAATTAGTCTTTCGAGAGAACGCTATCTTTCCACAAACGCCTCCACCTTCTTCACCGCTTCCGCCTGCACCTCTCCCAGTCAGCACCTCTTGTTTGAAATGGTCTAAATATGTGCACAAATGAGTGTTTGTATGTATGTATGTATGTATGTATGTATGTATGTATGTATGTATGTATGTATGTCTCTGTGTCTCTCTCTTTCTCTCTTTATGTATATGTTTATATATACATATATGTGTGTGTATATATATATATATATATGTATATGTATATGTATATATATTATATATATATATATATATATATATATATATATATATATATGTATGTATGTATGTATATATATATATATATATATATATATACACGTACATACGGGTGTACGCATAGTTATGTGTGTATTATAAATATATATGTATGTATATAGATGCATACATACACTTATGCATGTGTGTATATAAATCGGGAGACAGACAGATAGACAAAGCGACAGGGAGAGAGAGAGAGAGAGAGAGAGAGAGAGAGAGAAAGAGAGACAGAGCAGAAGATATAGAGGTAAACATCAATAGAATTAGTGTCAAATGAAAATGAAATAGCATCAGTTGGGAGAACATTAAACATAAAAACAATAGAGTTGTGTTAGGCAAGTTATTTATTTTATTCATTTTCTCCGATCGAAACCATGTTTTATAGTGATCAAAACTCTTAGTTCTTCATTGAAACACACACACACGTACAACACACGCACACACACATACGCACACACACACACATACGCACACACACGCACACACACATACACAAACACACGCACGCACACGCACTCAGCTTACTTGTCAAAGATTTCAGTTCAATGACTTTCTACCTCTTCCTACCCAGCATGCCTTGCACTCGCTCTACCTCACTAATTAACCGGCAGTTTTAACACATAATAACTTTTAATCATTCATTTTCAAAATAAATCAATGGGTAGATAAATATTTGTTTTCTTTACTTTGAAGCATTCACTTATTTCCTTTCATATTACTGTTGAGAAGATAGGGAAGGTAAAGGCGAAAAGCATCGTCAACGAACCGGTTTCGATTTGTAGAAGTATTCATTATATTCAATTTCTGTTGTTGGGAGTGTTCTTAAGAACGATATAAATGGTTGACACGCTGCACATCAGTGTACAGAAAGGTTAGGAAGAGAAGAACGAGAGAGCAACATGCAAGACCTGTTAAAATTTGCGACTAAATTGTTTCATATGTCTCTGTACAATACCCTGATCTCGTTGTTCTGAGTTGTCCTTCATTCTCGTAGAGGTGAACTTGTGAAAAGGCTCATAGCTTACGGTTGTTTTGTTGTTGTATTATAACATATATTAATACTCTGCGATTGTCTTCATCGGTAGTCTAATTATGGCTAGGTCAATACTTAAAGGTTTCTAGTTTTAGGAAGATTTATGGCATATATTACATAGTACGTCACAATAAATGTTCGAGTATTGTGTTTTCAACAAGTTTAACTATGGAACAATATCGAAGGCATAATCGGAACCTTTGGCATGGAATCTAGCCGATTGGATTAAAAGTTTGCTGGCCTCATAGCTACAAGGTCCAGGATTCGATAACACTGCGTATTATCTCAGGTAAATGTCATTTTCCGTAGTCTTGGATCTAGACATACTATGTAAGTGAAATTGGTTAGACGAAAACTGTATAGAAGTCTCTGTCTAATAGATTATACTTGTAATTCAAAAGGTACAATCTTGTTATACAGTGTCACGCTGATTCAGCCTAAGATTTACGATAAGGATATGTGTGTCTATGGAATGCTAACCACTGATACATAAATTCCGGGGCAGGTAATTCAATTGATCGAACAACTGAATCCTTATCGTCGAACGACGGAAATCCACTACTATTTACTCCACGACAAACTAAACCTAAACTTAAACCTTCTCCTACTAATATGGGCTTTGCTTTTACCTTTGCAAGTGATTAATGCTTTCCGGCTTTTTATACAAGTTACAATTTACGGAATCTCACTCAGCACGCTCGAATTTTTCCGCGCGATTCACATTTGACTATTTTGTAATATAGGCACATGGTTACAAATTTTCGAAGCGGTTCATGATTGGTACTTGATTTAATCGATCTCAGAAGGACGAAAAGTGAATTTTAACTCAGAGCATAACGGCAGGATTTTAACTCAGAGTGTATCGTTAAGAGCCAAAATAAATAATTTATCTGACGTTCTAACAATTCTGCCAATCGACTACCCTAAATGAAACACAAATTACCTAAACCATAAATGTATTATACTCTTTTTTTTATAAGTCTAAGTCCATTCGCTACGGGAGACAAGGTTGGACAATTGTCATGCTGATGATGCGTATTGAAGCAGAAACATATCTTTCGAATGTCTAGAGAAAAATGCTTTTCTTTTTCCTAAACGGCATGTAAGTTTCGAAGGCCTCTTGACTCTTGAGATAATTTCTCCTTCTAAAGAGGAGCTGGTATTAATTGTTATTTGGTAATTATGATGTATCCTCTTGAGACGGAGATAATTTTGATAAATCAAGAATACTGTATTTGATATAAGCTGTATTTGTCTATGTCGTTCATGTATGAGCCTCTAAATTCTTCGAGTTATTTCTTTTAGATCATTTTTGCTTAAATTAGATTATAACAAACTAGTTTTTGTAACTGTAATTAGCTTTTTATTGTTCACTACATTGAATATGTTAACATTTTCTTAACTCTTGTTTTCAGGCAGACAGTGTTTGTGAATTTTTTTACACTCGAGCAATTATGTTTTTATACACCAGCCAATAAGTCATCAGATATTTTAGGTCAATGTTTCTTTCGTCATTACTTAGGAAAGTGTAAGACCTATTAATACTTAGTGAGGTCAAAGTTAAACCGAAATAAGCCTGGTTTATCGCCTATATATGGCCAGAAAATGAAAATGGCATTTGGTCAGTGACTAGTATTGTTTTTAACTTCTAATATTGTTTTACAGGATTATGTATAGTTACCCTTTTAATAACTATGTGTTGTTGCCTTTTTGATACTCACGGCATTAAATATATTTATAATAATTAAGTAATCGCCTACTTGGTTACTGGAGAATACTTAGAATAATTTGTATTGAAAAAAACATGGCAATGGCTAAACAGTCTTCACCCAGAGATTTTACACCAAACAGAAACAACGAAGAAATTATTTGATAAAGTGACAATTTAACACATGAGAGAGAGAGAGAGAAAGAGAGAGAGAGAGAAAGAGAGAGAGAGAGAGAGAGAGAGAGAGAGAGAGAGGTGGGGGCAGAGGAAAGAGTTGTTTCTCATCAAAATATAACGTTCACTCATAAGACAATCGACAACTGAGAAATAGTTTCAAATGTCCACAAATGCGTTGTTTGTTGAATCCTATCAACGTACATGAAATGCTAACACAATACAATAACACAATTATATTTTCGATTTTAAGTAATGTATTTACTACAACTACCATCATTTGTTTTTGTTTCATCTCAGGCTGGCATTTGGTGCGTAAGTTATGTAGTTCTGTGTTCGAATGTTCATCTATCGGCAATATCTACTAAATCTTTTATGAAAAGATTACTGGAACTTATCGTCTTCTAAATAGATATCTGTTGTTACGAAAAATTATTTAAATGTTTTCTTCTTTACAGAAGCGCTGGTCAGTGAATTAAATAAATTTAAACGTACATGGTCTTGTTTTACGCCCGTTTCAATTAATGTTGGTAGTAAAACATAAATCACAAACTATTTCAATTGTTTAATTAAATACCTTTAGCTAACATTAACCGGCATTTTAGAAGTTAGACTGGTTGCTCAGTTCTTAATGTGTAATACAGCTACTGTTGGTACTGCATCCGCGACTGAACTTCTTTCTAGCTAAATCTAACAATGACATTCTAGCATGTAGTATGTGTTTTCCTCGGCTTCTCCTATCTTAATTACAACACTTTCAATGTATCTTAACTTACTACACATATGTCGTCTGCATATATCTTGTCTACATATGTTGTCTGTACTCGTAGGTAATAATGGAAACGGAATGGGTACTCAGGAGGACGGTACTCCTCCCTTTTCAGTTAACGAGAAGTCTTATATATTCCACCCCAACCCACCACCATCACCACCACCTTACATCCTATCTTTAGCCTCAGTGATCTTAGCGTACCTTAAAATCCATTTCGATCACTTCTCTTAAGTTGGCCTGATTGCCATGTCATGTTATTGCCGCCTAAGTTCTGTTCAAATTATTCCTGATTTTATTCAATAAAGGGGATTTGTTAGCGTTTACTTCTGTTGCGCATTCTGTTGTGCATTCTGTCGTGAAGCTGACGAGGAATGATCAGAAGAAACCCATTTCATTTTTAGTATTTTCAATGGCGGGAAATTTGCTAAAAGTTTCTAAAAATACAGTTAAAAATACAGTTAAACCTTGATTATTCGAACAAGAGAGGTGGAGTGTATTTTTCGGATAACTTATTTTTGAGAGAACTGATCCGATTAAATTTGTAGTTGCTGTTGTTGTTGGGTGAAGTTGTTTGCTGTATTCGTCGAGTGGGCTTTCTTCTGGTTCTCCTTTATTTTCGTGAATATCAAGTAGTTGGTACTACCATATGTGTAATATCTAGGCCTTCTGCTTTCTACTATGACCTCCAATTGTGACTTATATGGCAATTAAATCGGGTCGACAAGTCTTTTCTTAGGTATCCCGTTTTACTTGAGTAAAGATCTCTTACTCCTCTCGGCCTAGTTTTCTTAATATCGAGCAAGATGTCCAGACTTTCTATGATCATCCACCAAACGTTTAATTCTTATGGCGCACCTGATATTTTTGCTGACCAAGGTATGTAATGTGTGTATGTGTGTAGCATCTCTACCCACCGGTTCTTAACGAAAAGACACACCGGTACATAATAAATCTGTCAGTTCTTTCTGCTCATTGTAAAGGGACTACCAACTGAATTCTCCTACTCCATTTGTTGATGAGCTTCTCTGCTATACTCAGGTTTATGTGCATGTCTTTCGTCGAGGCTGGTTTATAGATATGCCAGTGTAGACATGGAGCAGCGATAAGGGATCTTATCCATGTAACAAGATAGAAATTTTATTCAGTCAGCGTATAATGCTAGTGTAAGATGAGCCCTGTTCATCATCATCATCATTATTATTATTATTATTACTATTATTACTATTATCATCATCATCATCATCATCATTATTATTATTTATTATTATTATTATTATTATTATTATTATTATTATTATTATTATTATATGTAAAGGTGGCGAGCTGGCTGAACCGTTAACGCGCCGGAATGAAATGCTTAACGGTATTTCGCCCGTCTTTACGTTCTGAGTTCAAATTCTGCCGAAGTCGACTTTGCCTTTCGGGGTCGATAAATTAAGTATCAGTGAAACACTGCGGTCAATGTAATCGACTAGTCCCCTCCCACAAATTTCAGGCCTTGTACCTATATTCGAAAAGATTATTATTATACGTTTGACTTTAGCTTCGTATTTTTACAAGTTGGCTCCTAGTCTCACTCAGAGATTTCAAGCGACAAGTTAGAAGTTCAAGTTGGTGTTATGGCTAGGGTGCCATAGTTTTGGTTTGCACAAAGTATTGTTCTAGAAAATGTCTGTCAAAACAAGAAAATTAGAAGTTTGCTTTAAAAGTAATTTGATTATAAGATGGTGATCTTAAGATGACAGTAAAAGGTATTTACTATCATGTACATTTAAAAGTACTTTTAACAGTTTGCAGATTAAAATCTGCAAACTGGGGATTATGTAGACTATATTTTTGGATTTTGGTTTTGGGGATTATACAAACTATAATTTTCGTATGATACGAGCACTTTTCATAAGCACTATTTTCTGAATTTCTTCCATTATTATTAATATAAAGAATTACCATGAAGCTGTAAAATTTTAGTTTCGCAAACAGACGTCTACTAAATCCAAAAGGACAAGGTTTTAGATGAAAGAAAAAAAAACCAAGGAAGAGATTCTACGCGATTTTCTGTTCGCACTAGGGTCGATTTAATCGACCAAGTACCCGACTTCTTCCAAAATTTCAGGCCTATAACAGAAAGACGTCGGGAAACACGGCTATCTCTGAAGGTTGATTTACATGCTTAAGAAAAGAAAATTATGATCTTTGCATAACTAAGGTCAATAGAGACCGTATTGGTCATTATTACCGACTTACCTGATACATAGAACAATCAGATAAGGTTAGCAACAACGGTAATAATAACAGTAGCTGCAGTATGTAGTAGTATGTATGTAGTATGTAGTGCTACGCACTATGTACTATGTAGTACTATGTACTATTTAGTAGTAGTAGTAGTAGTATAGTAGCAGCAGCAGCAGCAGCAGCAGCAGTAGTAGTAGTAGTAGTTGTAGTAGTAGTAGTTGTAGTAGTAGTAGTAGTAGGTTTTGATACATTTGGTTTTTCAGACTAATTGATATGGAGTGATCAAAACTCGTCAGCTTCTAATAAACTGACATAGTGCCTCTCTGCTTTTCTTCTTCTTCTTTCTTCTTCTTCTTCTTCTTCTTCTTCTTCTTCTACTACTACTACTACTACTACTACTACTACTACTACTACTACTACTACTACTACTACTACTACTACTACTACTACTACAATAACCGCTGCTCTTTGAAGCTAACTACTTGCCTGCCACCTTCTTCAAGCCCACTGTTCCTCTCTTCCTCTTGCCACCCAACCTGTGTCCCTCCAACCCTTGACCCTATAAACATCATTAAACCACAAATATTCCCCCTGCTTATGAAAAGGATACACCGTCCTCTTTTTACATTTCTTTTTTGTCTCACAATCGATGGCTTGCAGATGATGAAACTGAACATCAACCACGTGTATTTCATCGGGTTATGGCTTCAGCTACATATATAAGCGCAGTCATAAGAGTGTAATTAATAAGTTTGCTTCGCCAGCATGTGGTCCCAGATATGACGCCATTATGTACAGGGTGCCCTCAAAAGTGTATATACACTTTTTGTGGTACCCTGGTACTGCTGATATCTTATTTAATTTTCTTTATTTTATTTTATTTTTTAGATTTAATACATTAGAAATAATGAAATGAAATAGATTAGATTTGATCAAGGGAAGTTTGTCCCAAAGTGTTACTGGAAGTTTGAAAACGCAATCAAAGTTCAAAGACAGTTTAGGGGGAATTTCAAACATATCCACCACCTGCGCGACGTACTACCAATCGAATTAGAAATAAGATTGAAGCAGGCTAGCCTGTTCAGAATGTCCACAAGAAATGCTCGAGAAAACCACAGGCATCGACGATCCCCCAAAATCAAGAAAGGGTACTAGGAACGTATTGACAGAGGCCAAGTACATTCGTGCAGCAAGCGAGTCGTGAGAATTTCAAAGCGAATTTCAAAGAATTTTGAAGTCAAGCGGCAATTGCATTTTGAAGCACTGTCATTAGAAAAGCTACATTCCAAGAATGATCCATGCTTTCAATGAAGATGACCTGAGTCTAAGAAAGAAGTTTTACGAGTGCTACTTGGCAAGATGTGTAGAAGATACACACTTTCCGACAAAGATTGTTTGGAGTGATAAGGCTACATTTAAGTTAAATGACTCAGTTAACCGCCACAATTGCACTTACTGAGGAGCTTAGAATCTGCATATTACGTAGGAATATCAGTTCAATTTATTAGGAGTTGCAGTATAGAGCGGCTTATCATCAAAAGGATTAATTGGGCGATTCTTTTTTGACGGTACTTGAACTTGCTGCGATAATCTTCATGCCAAGCATTCAATAGAATTTTGAAGATGTGAAGTTTTACATCCAGTGAAATCGGAGAGCCCACACTACCATAACGATGTAAAGGCCAACCTTGATATTTTTAAACATATGGATTGGATGAAGAGATTCAGTGGAATACACACTGTGTTCAACGGAGCTCAGACTACTCGACTTTTTACTGGAATACTTAAAATATAAATTTAACGGTACAAAACTGGCAACAGCCGACAACGTCATTGGCAGCATGCAGCGAGACTGCACAGAAATGCGCAGCAAAATGTTTGTTGCCGCTTCCGATTTAGGTGCTTTGCTTTATCGGCAATTCGTGGACCAGAATACCTATCAGTGTAAAATACGGCCTTCATAAAAATGAAATTCTGGATGTAGATTCTATTAAATTTTGAAAATGAAATATATTTTAATAAAGACTGACATTATCATAATTCAACATGTGCACACATTTTTGAGGGACTCTCTATACATAACTGTATATATATGCGCATATGCGCATGTGCGTATATATGGATATCAATATAACTATATGTACGCAAGTATAAATATATATATACATACATACATACATACATACATACATACATACATATATATATATATATATATATATATATATATATATATATATATATATATATATATATATATATATATATAATATATATATATATATATATATATATATTATGTGTATATTAAATTCACTTCAACATTTAAATTTAATTTGTCAAAATATTTTCGTCGCTTTGCTGCAGCACGGAATTTTTTTAGTGAATATAATGATTTAAATGATTTAACAACATCCCGAGAGTTCGTCACTTTGTTTAATTTTCCCCATATATATATTATATATATATATATATATATATATATATGTATATTGTTCTAAACTTGGCTTTCGTCTTGATCTGTATGGCAATTCTACGAAAAAGTATCCTAGTTATAATTGCAAGGCATTTTATTGATACTTTTACTAACTCACCTTAATTAATCTTAATTTCCATACGCAATGTTACTTTCGGTGATTCGAGAATATTTGTAAAATGTTTTGGCCGCCGCAGACTGGAATTATTAGTTTTCTTGATATTTCGGCCGTTTCCTTACATCACTGTTTTCTAATACGCAGTGTATATACCGTATATTCTGGCATACAAGTTGATGTCGTATATTGTGTAGATATCTAGTGTAAGCATTCTGCCAACCTCACTGTTTTTCTCTTCCCTAATCCTGCTGCATTTCAAATTGAATCTTTGGTCCTCCAATGTTGTCTTTCTGTGTAAGCTGGCTGCAAATTTTGGCCTGAAAATTTCGTCATGTATACTGGAAAATACAGTAAACAATAAAATTTTCCAGCGTCTTATTTTTTCGGTCAGCTGAGGAGGTATCACACGGCTATATAGTTAAGAATATCTGGGTGCAAATAATTCATGAGCATTTCTTTTTTTCAAATTTAAAAATGCACGTAGAAATTAAATGCTTTGGTAAAATGTTTTACGTCATTTAAAAGAGAACTTTTGCTCCACAAGATAGTGTGTTTTGATTTTTCAATTTTATTGATTTTTGTGTATTTCTAGATCATTAAAATGGAATGTCAAGTGGACAAAACTGAGCATTTTCGACACCAGTTACTTTTTACATTTAATCGAGGTGTTAAGGCTGCCGAAGCTGTTCGTAAGATTTGTGCTGTGTATGGAGAAGGAGCAATGCCTCAAAGTACCGCCAGCCGTTGATTTTCGCGCTTCAAAAATGGGAATTTTGACGTTAAGGACAGATTACATATCGGTCGACCAACCGAGTTCGATGAAGAACGATTGAATGAAATTCATCACGAAAATCGACGTCAGACGACTAGAGAATTGACGGAGCAGATAGACTGTGATAAAAAAACTGTGGTGAACCAACTTCACTCAATGGGCAAGGTTCAGAAACTCAGTGTTTGAGCGAAAACAACAAAAATCATCGCTCCACAATCGCTTCCTCGACATCGCTCAACACATGATTTCAAACAACGTTTTCTTTATCGCATTGTCACAAGCGATGAAAAATGGCTCCTTTACGCCAATATGAAGCAGCGAAAAAAACGGCTCAGCTCCGAGAAACAAGCGACGCCGAGGAAAGCAAGGCCTTCCTCCTCGAAAGACCTTGTTTCCTTTGTATCGTCTGTCTGGATGCTTTGCGTTCTTGTCCCATTTTTGTATATATATATATATATATATATATATATATATATATATATATATATATATATATATATATATATATAATATATATATATATATATATATATATATATATATATATATAATATATATATATATATATGTATGTATGTATGTATGTATGTATGTATGTATACTCATATTGTGTGTTCTATTTTTCCTGTTTGAATCGTCAAACCTGTATATATACATTCATACAGTATGTGTGTATTGGTATATATGTATACGCAAACACACATATATAACATTCACACACACATACATACATAAATATGTATATATATATATATAAACATATCTATATAATCCAGTAAATTCATGTTACTAATAGTTTCAAATTCTCTTGTGTGCTTATCATGAGTCATCGATTGAGGACTGATGATAAGTAATCAGTTACTTGGAAATAGCTTTAAAATATTAATAAAATATTGATATCATTGTATAACTGTAAAATAGATATAAATTAAATTCATGTTCATTGTATTGAGTACTCTACACTTTGACACATGAAGCACATTTGATCACCATCTGTATATTTATATATGCTTGTGTGTGAGTGTGCATACGTGTATGTGTGTGTATGTGTGTACGTGTACATCGGTGCAAGTAGTCCGTCAAGTTACATTGCTTTATGCTTTGGAATTGCAAAAAATAAATACTAGATTGAGATATATTGTGGATATATATTTATAGTGGATATGATTGTCTAAAAGCCTTAAAAAACTTACGCATTACTGCAATCAAATCACTGAAACCAATGAAATAATATACTAACAACACTTTTCAAGTTAACCAAACATTTTAGACAACGACAAAAAGGTTGGCTGGTATGAATAACATAAAGCAAGTAAAAACTTAATTTCAATTCAAAATTTTAATTTATTTTGTCATTGTACTTTTTTGAATTTATTATTATCATTATTATCATTGTTATTATTATTATTATTGATATTATTATTATTGTTGTTGTTGTTGTTATTGTTTCTTCAAGGGTGCATGAATACCTTTCTCTGATACTATGTTTGGACCAGTGTCATGGTTAACAATTTTGTGTGTGAGGTTTGTGTCTGGTTGAATCACGTTTATGTGTATTAGCGTATGTGCGTGTGTGTATGCCTGTATAAGTGTGTATGTATATGTGTGCGTGTATACGTGACTGTCCATTTTATGTATTTTATATAATCTTGATGTGAATATCCTTCAGCCCTCTTTTAATCCATAATTCATTTATCCGATTTAAAATATTTTTTAACACCAGATTAAGGAACAAAAATTCTTGTGATTTTTGAGGGACGAGGCATTTTTTTTTTGTATTATCACTGTTGCTGTTGTAGTTTTCTTTTGTTATTTTTGTTTCAGTGTGCATCACATAGCATATACAACTTTTACAATAAATAGAAAATATACTGAAAAAGAGTCAACGAACAAAGCGAGAGACAAGTTAAAATGCGATTTATACACAATAACCTGATGTCACTCGCGTTGAAATAGTCGAATACCAAACACTGGACATAGTGAAGGAAGTACAATTTCTGGGGAGTGGAGGATTTAATATCATTTTTTCAAAATAATAATGTTAATAATAATAATAATAATAATGGTAATAATAATAATAATAATAATAATAATAATAATAATAATAATAATAATAATAATAATAATAATAATAATAATAATAATAATAATAATGATTATTATAATAAGTAAGTAGAAGTTAAAATGGAGATGGACATGATATTATATTCTGGGGTTGACTAAAATATCCCCACCACAAAAATTGTTTTACCATGTTGGGTGGTGGTAAAGCGACTCTTCTGTATACAGGGACTTGTGTTTGCTAATCATATGCTTGAGAGTTTTGGAAATTCGTGGAGTAGAGGATGTATATAACGCATATTCGTACATACATACAGACACATATACTTTTACATTTATATATATATATATATATATATATATTATATATATATATATATATATATTATATATATATATATATTATATATATATATATATATGTATATACACGCACGCACACATACACACATGGATGGATGTACAATCTTATAGACATGTTCCTGTGTATAGGATTTTGTTTTTTGTAATTTTTTTTCTCATATTTTCGTGTTTTCATTTTGTTCATCGCCTCAATAATATGCAATCGGAGTTTGATATTTGTTTATTTATATTAGGAGAATGAATCGATGTTAATTGATACACTGAAATTCTTTATAAACAGTCTCTGCTGTAATGTTTGTTGTCATTATTATACATACATTTATAATTATAATTTTAATTGTTATAATTATTGTTATTATTATTTCCCGACTTGATAAAGTGAACAAAATAAGTCCACTCTTTCCTGATGGCTTCTATCCGGTGACAGAAAGAGCTGTATTTTGTTTTTCTTTGTCACTAATGGTTACTAATGACGGCTGAACAATGTCTTATTACTGGTGCATTTTTATAGGACGTTTTTGTCTGGGAGTATGTCTTTGATTGAGGCTGCTCGCGACAGTTAGTAATTGCAACGTATTTGAATATTGCAGTGAATGATGGGAAAAATAACAGAAAAAAATGTTGGAATGTTGAGACAATAATGGAGATAGAAGAAATGAGACAGACTGAGTAAGGGAGAAAAAGCTTGGGAGGGAGTAACAAAGTGTGTGTGTGTGTGTGTGTGTGTGTGATAAAGACAAGCAGATCAAAGAGAATTAAGAGACTCCTCCATAACCAAACATAAGGGAGATAATTTTCAATGCAGACAGTTTCAAAATCCAATGGAACAGTAATCATTTGCTGTTTGGTTTTGCTTTTATTTTTGGTTGGTCTTGAAGGTATTTCAGTTTTTTGCTTTATTCAATTCTTTCTTCTAGTCGCAAATTCAATCAGACCTATCATCATTTCTTGTCTAAAGTCTGTGTCTCTCTCTCTTGTTTTTTCTTTCTCTTGCACACACACACACACACACACACACACGCGCGCCGCGCACACACACACACACACACACATTCGCACACACACACATACACACACACACATGTCTGTATGTATGTGTTCACACACATGAATGTAAGACTTGTTGCTTTCTCTGTGCTTGCAAAAGTGTTCATTTTAGGCAAACAGTTCGCTGGAGATAGGAATGTTTAAACATTTCTTTTGCATTTTACTTTTTCTATAGCTTTTCATGAAAATGTTTAATTTTGTTTTGCTTTTTCTTTTATTTGTAATTTCATATATTTATTTATTTATTTATTTATTTATTCTTCTGTGTTCCAACACAGTAAAGCAACAATATCATTATAATTATCCTCTCGTTGGTTGCACAATGTTACACTGGACAGTGGGTATTACTTGAGCAACGCTTGCCGCTGGAGTCTTCAATGTATCTGATTCTGTCGATTTCGGACTGTTGATGCAAACGACAGGGGGTGGATGCAAGGGTAACCGATTAAAATTCGAGTCATTTGATTCACATTCCATTTTCTTGATTCTGGCATCAACTGGTTGCAACGAGTCGTCTGGTCCAATGTCATCGACAACTAACGGGATCATACTGTCTTTTCCATCTTGATCGTCTGATCCGTCAGCATTGCCGCCATTAGAGTCACATCTGCTCTCGTTTTTAGCATCGTTTTTATCAGCTATTGCTTTAGCTTTCGCTTCAAGGGCTGCTTTTTTGCTTCGTTTCCATTTCATCCGACGATTTTGAAACCAAATTTTCACCTGTTGGAGAGAAACCGAAAAGAAAAAGAAAACTTAATAAGAAGCTTATTTTGCATTAAGAAATTAAGAACAACAATATTTGTATTATTACTGTCTCCAGTCCTAGGGTTATGATCATCGTCGCTATCAATCCCATTGCATAAACTGATCCAACCAATGAGCCAAAAACAACCAATGAAAGTTTTGTTAATCAGAAGCATGCATTCCAAAGATCAGGAATGTTTTTTGACTACAGTGAAACTGGGTAATACAAACTGATTTGAAGTGCAAATACACATGCATGCATACATATATACATATAAACTTTACAACACGTGTCGAGGGTTCTTTTCTATTGTCTGCACATTCCTCTGTCTTTCTCTAGATGTGTGGTAAGTGTGCATGTATATATGTGCAAGTGTGAGCGTATGTATATATATATATATATATATATATATATATATATATATATATATATATGTTTGTATGTATATGTGCATATATGTATATATGTATACAATTATTCGGTAGCCATGATAAAACTCCGAGCTTTAGTTGGCCGGATAACTGAAGAGATGGCGGCGTGGATTTCCACCCGGCAGCCGAAACTCGGAGTTTTATCATAGCTACCGAATATTTGTTACCTATTACATTTACAGATAAATTTCTCTATTTACATAATATCGAGGTCTCTTTCATTCTTTTGATGTCTTACCATTTCTATCAATATATATATATATACAAACACGAAAGGCTTCTTACAGTTTCCGTAAACAAAATTCATTTACAAAGACTTGGTCAGCCCGGAGCTATAGTATTTGACACTTATCCAAGAAATCATGCAGTGGGACTGAACCCAAAACCATGTGTTTGGCAAGCAAACACTGTGTCTTATGCACAGAGCTACACCTGCAGCTGTCTCTCTCTATCACTGTCTCTTTCGTTCTCTTTCTCCATCTGGCTGTCTCTCTCTCCCTCTCGCTCTCTCTCCTCTCTCCCTCCCCCCTCTCTCTCTCTCTGTATATATACATATGTGTCTCTGTGTGTGTGTGTGTGAGAGAGAGAGAGAGAGAGAGAGAGTGTGTGTGTGTGTGTATGCACTTCTCAAAAAGTAGATTATCTTGCATATTACTTATTGAATAAACAAATACTGTCAGGTAATTACCAGCAATCTGTTTTCAGAGATCAAAGAACAGCATTCTCCGTGTTCTAAGGTAAGCAACTTTCACACACATACACTCATGTTATATATTCCGCCATCGCACGTTGTTACCCTCTATATCACACCACACTTACATATGGAAATACAAGGATACGTAAACGTAATTGTTTGTCTTGTAATTATTCTATAATAAGAAACATTTGAAGAAAGACAAACATGTGAAAGAGCGAAGACGGCGGCATATATAAAAAAAACACTGCCGTATACTGTCGGGTACCACGTGTCATAGGGTGGTAGTACATAAAGCTGACGTCAGGTCAATTTCCTTTCACCTTTAAGTGTCCATACGAGGTTTTATATAACAATACCGTCTGTTTACTTTGCATGCACTTGACGGTGGCAACTAAGACATGCATGGCTCATGAATGCATTATCGTTCTCTCTACTTCCCTTTCCTTCTTTCTTTCTTTCTTCTTTCTTTCTTTCTTTCTTTCTTTCTTTCTTCTTTCTTTCTTGTCTTTCTTTATCTCTCTCTGTCTCTCTGCATATATATATATACATATATATAGAGAGGATGCATATCATCTTTACATATATACATACTAACATACACACTATTTATATATGCACACATATGCATACACATTCACATGTACATATATTCACAAATACACGAACATGTGTATGTGTGTGTATATGGCTGTGTGGTAAGAAGCTTGTTTCCCAACTACATGGTTCCGGGTTTAGTCCCACTGCGTGGCAAGTGTCTTCCACTACAGCCTCCGGCCAACCCAAGCCTTGTGGGTGGATTTGGTAGACGGAAACCGAAAGAAGCCCGTCGTATATATATGCATATGTGTGTATTTGTGTGTCTGTGTTTATCCCCTCATCATCGCTCGATAACCGATGTTGGTGTGTTTAAGTCCCCGTAACTTAGCGGTTCGGCAAAGGAGACCGATAAAATAAGCACTAGGATTACAATGAATCTATCAAGGGGTCGATTTGTTCGACTAAAGGCGGCGCTCCAGCATGGCCGCAGTCAAATGACTGAAACAAGTAAAAGAATAAAAGAATAATACACACACACACAAGTCTACATGTACATTTATACATGATTACATCTCTCTCTCTCTCTCTCTCTCTCTCTCTCTCTGTATATATATATATATATATATATATATATATATATATATATATATATATATATATGTAGATATATGTATATGTACATATGTTTCTTGGTGTATATGTGTGTGTGTATATCTATATATGTAAGTTTGTATGTATTATCTACAAGTATATCTGTATACGCTTACATTCGCATAATATACTGAGTTTATGAACTTCAATTAGCTATAGCTTAAAAAACTTTCATCTGTTTCCATGGCGTTCTTTAGACGTTACAGCCCACATCTTGTATATTAACTCCTCGACTTTCTGCTAGTCAGGAAGTACGTTCTGTTGAAAATATGTGCTACTATTGATGTTGTTATTGTTTAGATTTATCAAGCAAACCGACCGAAAGAACTCCAACCGTGACGATCGCAACTTTTTAGACGGAGTACGAGTAACTTAATCTATGTCCTTTCTATTCTTTTGCATCTTCGTAGTATGTGGAAAACTATGGAGATTAGCTGCTATGGGAGATGAGACCTTGCTTGAAAAGGCTGAACAACCAAGCCCAAGAACACTTACATTGTCGGCAGAACTTTGTCTTTGACAAAGAACTATCAATCGATTCCTCCGTAAGCTCGGCCTTATGAACAGATGCCGTCGAAAAGCTCCTCATAACCTGACTAACGACCAATGGACGTTATCAAAGAAGCTTGAGAGGCGGTTGGATGGAACCTACACTCGCCTCCTTATGAGAGCTCAAAATCTCTCGTGGAGGCGCCATCCAACTAAAATGCAAATATATGGGAAATTACCACCTGTGTCATCTCTTGTGAAAGGTAGGAGAGTCCAGTTTGCTGGACATTGTTGTAGAGCTGAAAAAGAAGTAATTTCTACTCTTCTCCTCTGGAAGCCATCTACTCGCAACACCAGGAGCGCCACACTCTCCTACCCTGATGTAATCTCCAGGGATACAGGCATCCAGCAACAGGACCTCCGTAATGCTATGATGGACCGTGAAGTCTGGCGCAACATAGTAAATTCCATTGTCTCGACCACGGTCGAACAATGAATGAATGAACGACCAATTACAACGATGTGTGAGCATTTGCAAACAACTGCGGTCAAACCTTCAGGACGCCTGGTTTTGGCGTCGAATTTTAAATGGGGACGAAAATGGCTCTACTTTCGCAATTCTAATAAGAGAAATATCGCTTCGTGACGGTCAGGCTTTAGAACCTGTTGTCAAATAAGGGTGGTTTAAACGGAAGGTCATGCTGTGTGTTTGGAAGTACTTCGAGGTGGTATTGCATTTTGTCCTTGTCCCAGACGGTCATGCTGTGAATGCAAACTTTTTTATGATCAACAACTGTAACGAGTATATGGTGCTTTAAAAGCACCCCACCAAGCCTCGATCAATCGAAGATGCACACTCCTTCAGCATGGCAATGTCCCAGCACATACTGTCAATATAACCAAGCGCAAACTTGATTAACTTGAGGAACTCGAATTACTGTTTCACTCTGCCTACAGGCCGGACATTGCACTATCAGATTACCACCTTTCCGAGCCATGGCTAATTTCCTACACGGATGGAGGTTCAACAATATGGATGAGGTTGAAAATGGGTGTACGGAAATTTTTGCCTCTAAACCAGCCAAATGTTGGCAACAGATAATAGAATATGATGAGATATATTTTGATGAATAAACGCTTCTCGTATGTGCTTTGCTTGAACTATTAATGAAAACTTTTGACTCAACCTAGTATGTCTAAAAGTCTTATGTATGTATGTATGTATGTATGTATGTATGTATGTATGTATGTATGTATGTATGTATGTATGTATGTATGTAGGTAGGTAGGTAGATAGGTAGGTGAGAAGATAAGTATAAAGAAAGAGTGATTACCTGTGTTTCCGTCAGCATTAATGACGTGGCGACTTCAAAACGTTTTGGTCTGGAAAGGTATTTGTTGAGTTTGAACTGTCGTTCAAGTTCTAAAAGCTGTTGGCTTGTAAATGCTGTTCTTGGTCTCCGCGTCTTACCAACAATGTTCGGCTGACCCTGACCTTGAAAAAGAAATAAAATAACTACATAAGTAGGCACATAAACACACATCGTATCAAGAAAGCTATCAACTTAGTCGATTCAGTTTTATAAGATTAACTAACTGCATACTTGTTTTACGCAGCGGTTGTTGTTGAGCAAATATAACAAGCGGTGATACATTCATGACGTATGATGAGATAGATTCAATCACGTGACTCATTTCTGTTGATTGTAATTTATCTCCAGTTTAACTCTAATCGAGCAGACATAATTTCAATGATTTTCTAGACGTCACCATAACATTTTCTATGACCGCTATCGCAATTATCTAATGATTGGCTGCTATTTCTAACAGATTGAACAACAACATAGAGGTCCAATTCATTCGCTTCACTCATTATTTTTCTCTTCTATTGATTAGAATGTTAGTGCTGGTGTTGTTGGCAGTTTTTTTGTTTTTTTTTGTATCAGGTCAAATTTTGCCGCAAAAGAAGTATGATCAAAAGCAAGCTGTCATGACCATGTCGTCTGTTTATGAAGTACCTAAGATTACAGTGTGCAATGTGCCATTTCTTTGTATAAAACTGTACTGTGTGATTTTAAGGGGATTTGGCTTGCGAGATCTAGTAGATTGAGCTAACGTACAGAAGCTCCATATTTGCTCGAAATAGCATCGAACAATTAGTCAAATGTAATGAGGCTACACATGCATATGTGTATGTGTGTGTGAGAGTGAGAGAGAGAAAGAGAATGAAAGAAAGAACGTGAGCGTTGTATGTGCATGTGTGTACGCATGTGTATGTGTGTGTGTGTTTGTGTGTGTGTGTGTGTGTGTGTGTGCGTGTGTGTGTGTGTGTGTGTGTGTGTGTGTGTATGTGTGTGTGTGTGTGTCTATAATTTTAATATGACAGAGCCATCAGATTTCGAAACATCAACCTTATTGAGATTGAATAAAATGAAACAGCTTCTGTTCTAAAATTAGGAAGTCATTTTACTATTTCTCCTTTTTTTCTTCATCACTGTGAATGTGTGTGTGTGTGTGTGTGTGTGTGTGTGTGTGTTTGTGTGCGCGCGTGTGAGTGTGTGTGTATACACACACACATATATACATATGCATATATATGTCTGTGTGGATGTGTATGTATGTATGTGTGCATGTGTCTTGCTTTTGTCGCTCATTCAATCTGCCTCTCTGCTACTCTCCGAATGTACTTATACACGAGTATATACGATGTGCGTGTGTGTGTGAGAGAGTACGCACATCATATGCATATATGTCTATATACATACGTATATACGTATGTATATGTGCATATACATATATACATATATATATGACGACCTTCTTTAATCACCCATCACTCCCCTCAACACATTCCTACTCTCAGCAATATTTTATAATTCCGATATGATGAATGAATGAATGGTCAAGTCTATTTGTTATTTTCTTCTTTTTCGTATTTCTGAACGTACATGAATTATTTATGTAAGCTATTGCAGTATATTTTCAACAATTCCAGAACATTCCGTTCCGTGTCTTGTGCAGAGTTTGTCTGCCAACTGCAATATTTTACCATTAATTTTGTTCTTGTTCGCGTTGCTAGTTATTGTTTGTTGTTGTTGTTGCCGCCGTTATGGTTGTTGTTGTTGTTGTTGTTGCTACAGTTATATATTGTTGTTTTTCCTTGTGTCAATAAGCTCATATCCATTTAAATAGTCCAGTCTGTCCAAACTAAGTGTCGTGGGGTACGATGGATGGATGGATGGATGGATCTCAATTATTTCTCATGTTATTCGTTATTTTTTATATTTATCAAAAAATTTTTGAGATTGAGTGAGGCGGGAGAATAGTGAGGGTCACAGAGTAAATCTTATAGATGTATATATATATATATATATAATATATATATATATATATATATATTATATATATATATATATATATATATATGAATGTATATGTGAATGTACGTGTATATACAGACACACGCACATATATATATGACAAATACATATACACACATGCACACACACACACACACACACATATACAGACTCACGCATATATTGGGTTATACCATAATTAATACGGCTTTTCAGTTGCATGAGCTAAAAGTCGGAGGGGGACGGGATAAACTACCTGCATCAACTTGCTATAAAAGCAGGTAGTAATTTTACCGTGTACTTATTTTTAGCGCAAGTTTTGAAGAGTGCAGTTCGATTTTAACACTTATTTTCCAAAGCTATAATGATAGTGACAAATGAGCATACTCGGCATAGTTTTGCGTTATGAGTTCAATAAAAGCAACAATGCAACGGAATGTTCGAGGAGAATATTAATGCAGTATACAGGAATCGGACAATAAACGTAAGCCAGTCTCAACGGTGGTTTCAGAAATTCCAAGCTGGAAACTAGAGTCTAGAAGACGAGCCTCGTTCTGAAAGACCTGTAGATCTCGACGAGGACGTCCTGCAAACCCTGATGCAACAAAATCCCATCGTAACTGTTGAGGAACTAGCAGAGAAGCTTGGATTTAGTCATTCAACCATTCATCGACACCTGTATGCCATCGGAAAAGTCAGCAAATTGGGTCAATGGGTTCCTCACAAACTTTTCGAATCTAATCGCGCACAGAGAGGGAATGTGAGCTCTTCAGTGCTGTCACATCACACGAATGAACCTTTTTAAAACGGAAATTGACTGGTGACGAGAAATGAGTTCTCTATAAAAATGTCAAGCGCCGAAGATATTGGGTAGGGAAAGGAGAAACATCAGCACCCCAGGCTAAAGAAGGTCTTCACTCATGTAAGATGTTATTATCTTTTTGGTGGTATATGAAAGGTTTAGTCCACTTTGAACTTCTAAACCCAAACTAAACAATAAAACAATAACAATGGAGATCTACTGCAAGTAGCTTGAGCTTAAGTCAGCGCTAGAAGAAAAACGACCATCTTTTGGTTTCAAGACAAGAGGTGTTCTTCCATCAGGATAATGCTCGGCCACATACAGTGAGGATAACATTCTAAATACTGGAGCAGTTTGAATGCCCAACCCAGCATATTCGCCGGACGTTGCCCCATCAGATTATCATTTATCCAGCAGTCTTCAAAATCATTTGAACGGAAAAAATATGAATTTTGTAGACGTGATCAGAACAGTACTGGAGAAGTATTTTTCGTCACGAACAAGTGGATTTTTGAAGTCTACCAGATAGATGAGAAAGCATTATAGAAAATGAAAGAGAGTATGTTTTAGATTAAAAAAGAACGTTGTTTACCTTAATTTTGAAAAATAAAAGACGTGTTAAAAACCGCATTATTTATAGGATGACCCAATATACATGTTTCAATAAAGATGTATATAAATATATATATATGAGAGTGCATATAAATATGTGTGTGTGTGTGTGTGTGTGTGTGTGTGTGTGTGTGTGTGTGTGTGTGTGTGTGTGTGTATGTGTGTGGATGTATTATATTCTCAAATTTAAAGCGTTATTTTTCACTTATATCCCACTACTAATGGTCTTGTGATGTAAAAATTAAAAAAAAAAACGCAAATATAAGAGAATAACTTTTAGAAACGTCGGACAGAGTCCCACGTTTTATTAGCTCCTACTCTGTATTCTGAATTAAAATCCACCCCCAGAAACCATCTTTATAATATATACATTACACAAACACTCACAAAATTTTCATGTGAAGTAAAAACGGTGACAATGTTTGAATGGTTATACTACTCATTTGCATTACATACTGCATCGTCTTGTACTCTGGAAAATAGAGTACGAAAATATGCGCTTTTAGATGCGCTGAGTGTACGACAAGTTACCATAAGAGGTTAGATCTCAGCTTTCACCTACGTTGAACTCACATTCTTATATAATACAATATATAAAGCATCATTTATACGAACTAAGACTAGCACTGTACCGTAAGCCACATATCGGACATATATATTTGTGTGCGTTATATATATATATATATATATATATATATAGAGAGAGAGAGAGAGAGAGAGAGATAGAGAGATAGTAGATAGATAGATAGATAGATAGATAGATAGATAGATAGATAGATAGATAGATAGATAGATAGATAGATAGACGCAAATATGAGCATGTATATATAGATGTGTGTATGTATGTATGTATGTATGTATGTATGTATGTATGTATGTATGTATGTATGTATGCATGTATGTATGTATGTATGTATGCATGCATGTATGTATCTGTATATATATATATATATGCAATAACACAGAAGGGTGGCAGTTTTCTACAGCTGTTTCAGATGTGTTCTTTATGAAAATTATTTTCTAAGCAATGTCCGAGTCTCTATTTGCTGTCCAGCAATGTTTATTCAGACGCATTTTGTGATGTCGGATGCGAAAATACCTTAAGCTAGCCAATGAAGTCATAAAAGAATCATCCATAACTTGCAGTAAGCAACAGTTATTAAACGTTATTACTGTTATTACTATTATTTCTTTATTTTCTGCAAGCAAAATGCACAAATAAGCTACACGTTTGCATTATGTTATATGTACAATAATAATAAAGGACGTTACCACATACATTTTTACAAACCAAGGACGTTATATAGACCTCCCTGACTCAAGTTAGAGAAGGGGTTATTATACTCAAGGGCGGACTATTCTCGAGGATTTACGGTATATACATACATATATATATATATATATATATTATATATATATATATATATTATGTTGTGTCTAGGGAGAGTCATACTCTTTTAGTGCCTTATTACTTAACCCAGTCACCGGTTCGATTTCCACTCATTTACTTATTTATACCCCCCCACTATATATATATATATACGTGTGTAGGTGTGTATGGATATGTATATGTACAATACATGCACAAACCAACATCATAGTTATTACACTAGCATATTCATACACACATATACACGCACACGTTTGGTTAAGGAATATATAAGATCCTACACAGCAAATCTATACATTTGTCTATCGCTTGTGCATGTACAATTTTTTTATTGTTCAGCTCTCTTTCAAAATATGTCTATTCGGAAGCTGTGTGTGTTTAAGATGAAGAGGGAGGAACAGAGAAGGCGAAGGGAGAGGCAGGTTGAATATAAAAAATATGTGTTTGCAAGACAATATGAGATGTCCAAATATTTTCCTTCAACTGGACAAATCTAATATTTAGAAATATATATTTTATGTGATGTATATATACGTTTGTGCATGTTCGTGAGTGAGTGTATGCATATATATATATATATTATATATATATATTATATATATATATATATCTATATATATATATATATATATATATATATATATATTATATATATATATATGTGTGTGTATATGTAAATATATACATATATATATATATATATATTATATATACACGTGTGTGTGTATATGTAAATATATATATATATATACACGTGTGTGTGTATATGTAAATATATACATATATATATATTATATATATATATATATATATATATATATATAATATAGATATATATATTATATATATATATATATATGTATATATATATTGTGTATACGCATGTGTGTGTGTTCGTGCGTGCATGTGTAAAGAGACAGAGTGAGAGAGAATGACAATATAGACAGACAGATAAACAGATAGATAGAGACAGAAACAGAGAGAGAAAGAGATGGATGGATGGATGGATGGATGGATGGACTGAGCATTGCACATATCGTATGGCGCTGTGATACTGCCATCTTTATGACTCACAAAGTATTAAGTGACATTATTTGATAATGAAGAAAATCGGAGCGCTCTGCAAAACGGTTCAGGAAGAAACCAAAATAGCAATTTTTACGTAGTCGTTCAACCAGTTAGAAATAGCAACCAAATCTCTTTTCAACCTTATCCTAACGTCTTGAAAACAGCAGTACACACTGTTTTATGTAGTTCTCGGTAAAGTAAGGAAAAACAAAATGATGATGATTGCGATTAGAACACGTTTGACCATAGATCATTCCAATCACGTCGGACCAGGAGTTAAACAGCAACATCAACAACGGCCTTTCCTTTACTTTTGTTGTGTGTCTATCTCCCTTGTACTGTCTTTGTGTTGTTGTTGTTGTTGTTAAGCATTCCAGCTTTCAACTACCAATATTTCTTGTATATATATACCAGTGACTATATTTTCCATTGTGTCTGACTTTTTATAAGACGATTGGATGTGATCTGAGAGAATTTGATTACTTTTTCTTCCACGTCAAGTCACTGTATTGAGGCTCCCCTTATCTCGTCTTTATGGTATTTCAGTTCTTTGTAGAAACGAAGCGTTACTTTGTAGTTAGTAGACAATATTCCTCTGTGAAATTTCAGCAAAAGTACTAAATTTTTCACGTTTCTGTTTAACTTCTTCATAAAATGCAATGAATATGAAGAATTGATTTGGCTATTGCTGATATTCCTTCTGAAAAGTTTGCTTCTATTCTGATGATATTTGTCTCCTTAACTAATCATAAGATCATTGCGATAATAAAGCTAACTAAAAGTACGCTCATTTTAATGATAACTAGCCAAATATACGATCGCCGTTATCATAAATAACAAGATATATGATTATGCTAATGGCAGAACACTAAGAAAATATAATATTGTAATAATAACTAAACGAATATAAAATTATTGTGATAGTAACAAACCACATATAAGCTTGTTGCAATGATATAACACCAGCCGTCTATGTATCATATATATATAAAGATAGATAGATATAGACAGATAGATAGATAAATTGCCAGTCAGAGAGACAGATTTATTTATATATATATATATATATATATATATATATATATATATATATATATATATATATATATAGATAGATAGATAGATAGATAGATAGATAGATAGATAGATAGATAGATAGATAGATAGATAGATAGATAGATAGATAGTTAGATAGTTAGATAGATAGATAGTTAGATAGATAGATAGATAGATAGATAGATAGATAGATAGATAGATAGATAGATAGATAGATAGATAGATAGATAGATAGCTAACTATATATGTGTTTGTAATGATAGAACGAAAACCATATATACGATTATTGTAATAATATAGCTTTAATCAATTTTAAAAAAATATTGTAATAATAACAACTCTTACCAAATGCAAGATTAATAAAATGCTTTACTTTTAACCAGCTTTTAAGATATTTGAAGTTATATAACTCCAGCAGGGCCGGCTCAAGGTACGGGCATCTCGGGTTGTCGCCCGAGCCCCCAGGTACTAGGTGGCGCATTGGGGTGCGTGACAAAGACAAGGAAATTTCCACGACCGTCAGCTTGTACAAGCCGAAGGACCAACCCCGGACTCTGGTGATGTTAACTCTAACCAAATATTGATTTCAAATTTTGGTACAAGGCCAGAAAGTTCGGGGGAAGGGTTAAGTCGATTACGTCGACCCCAGTACTCAACTGGTACTTATTTTATCGACCCCGAAAGGATGAAAGGTAAACAGTAATAATAAGCCTTTCTACTTTAAGCACAAGGCCTGAAATTTTGTGGGAGGGCAGTAGTCAATTACATCAACCCAAGTGCTTCACTGGTACTTAATTTATCGACCCCCAAAAGAATGAAAGGCAAAGCCGACCTTGGTGGAATTTGATCTCAGGACGTAAAGATGGACGAAATGCTGCTAAGCATTTTCCCCGGCTTGCTAACGATTCTGCCAGCTCGCCGCTTTACTCACATCAGATATTAATAATTATAGTATAAGTTTAACACTAGCATCAAGAACTGCAGGAAAACAAGACCCAAAATCTACACACCCGGAAAAAGAAAACAAGCTTTACCATCCTCTCCGAATCATTATCAAATATCAGAAAGAAAACGGAGCAGCCGAGAGAGAGAGAGGGGGGAGGAGGGGAGAGAGGGGAAGGGGGTAAATGGTCAAAGCAGTGAATTGGCTGAATCGTCAGCAAGTCGGACAAAATGCTTAGCAGCATTTCGTCCGTCTGTGTTCAAATTCTGCCGAAGCTACTTTGTCTTTCATCTTTTCTGGGTAGATAAAAGAATTATCACTTAAGTAATAGGATCGATGTTAATCAACTTCCCTTCTCCACAAAAACTGCCGGCCCAGTGCCAAAATTTGAATTATTTCACATAGTGGCGAACACCTAGCATTTAAAGTTGATTTTGTGGCATATCATTGACCTCTAATTTTATTACCGGTTGGAATTATTAATGCTGAACATCACAAATAAGTTTGACCCAAGCAATGGAGATATACGAATATTAACATTGCGGTACACTTGTCTAATCTGATAGAAAATAAAATGGGTGTCTTTTTCCTAACTTGAACTATAAAATACATTAGCTTACAAATATATTACATGGAAAGGAAAAACATATTTGCTACAGGTACAAAGAATAGCAGAACGACCCATCACCGTCTCACTGTACCAAACTAGCCTGTTTGGAAATCATTGCATAAATGTCTTTGGAAAAGCTTGAACGTGACAATTTGATATTTTCTTTCTCCGAAAGTATCACAGGTTTCTTGCCTATGTATGAAATAATTATTTAGTTCATATTGCCATTAAATAATGATAACAGTAATAATGTAATGTATATAAGAAAAATTAAAGCAAGAAAGAAAACAAAAAGCGAACTATGATAATAAGGAAATTAAGAAGAAAAAAATAAATATACTGAAATATTACGAAGAGAAAGAATTAAAAAAGTGGTATGAATATAAAAGAACAAATGAAAGATAGATTGGAGGAAGACTGGATTAGTTGTATTGAAATCACAGTGGAAATCCGCTCTCATTAGAAACGAGTTTATTTTCTTTCAATGTACATTGAACAGTGAGTGGAATAACGGCCGGTAAAGACGCAGAAATCTCTTCAAACAAGATCTGTCTGATTTCAGGCGCCACGTATCTCTCTGCCGAAAGCTTTTCTATATTATCTGAAATTTAGGAAAATCAAATTGTATGTGTCGGAATTAATGCGCCAAAAATTCCAATCAATTAAATGGCCGCTTTATCCTTTTGGTGACATACAAATGGTATCAGTTTCTAAGTATTGGCAGAATGTGATGTGTCGTCTGCCACGTTAAGCCGATACCAGAACGAGGTCTGTCGCTCTCCTCAGCCTAAACAAGTGAATTAGCTTTTCTTCGCAAGATCGCGTGCGCCTATTAGTCAATTATTTTCGCCCACTTAACACTGATTTATTCCCGTTAATGGAAGGTGGTGATTAATTTTTCTCTAGCACCCCCTTTTTCCTCGTTTATTCATGCTCCTTTTTCTTCTTCCCCCTTCCATCCTTCTCTTTTTCCTACTGTTTCTTTACCCTCCTTTCCTTTCCTTTCAGCTCTAGTAGTCTTTTTTCTTCTCTCTGTCTCTCCTCCCCCCTCTCTCTCTTTACTATCTTTATTTGGCCCAATATTCCCAGGCTAGAAATGGCCAGTACAGTGAGCTAATCATTATAAAAACTTGCCGCTGAAAACATCAATACAGAGCTATTGCTCAACAAGATGGAAAATTAGTCAAGTGCTGTGGAGGCTGTGAATCCCTCAAGGGGACTGACAGGATCATTTAGTTTTCTACTTCGGACAGGAAATATTGTCTGTGTTTTTGCGACAAGTTTAATATCGCCTGACGAATCCTCGATTTTAGCCTTATGAACATGCCGTACATCCATTGAGCCATCAAGTCACCCCAGTTATTATTTCTCAACCACCACCACCACCATAGGGAGCTATGGTAAAATGTTATTCAAAACTCTAGCTATTAGTTAAAGTTATGATACACTTTTGGCAGGTTGAATCACGACCAATTTGTCGCTCGATTTCACCTCCTTAGCAGCGGACAGGTTTCAGCATAACGTTGCCTTCTGCTGATAGACACACACTGCAATGCGGTAAGTGAAGGAGAAGTCGAAGTAAAGAAAGAAACAAAACAAAAACAAAGGAGAAAGAGAAGGAGAAAAAAAAAGGGAGGTAGCGGGGAGGTAGTGAATGAAGACAGCCTTTCTATAGCAGCGGGTGAAAAGACAGAAAGAAGGTGCTGGGATAAATGCATAACTTCTCCATCCACATAGCAAAAGGGAGATGAAGGGAGGTGTAAATAATAAACAGATAAATAAAATAAAGAGAAAGAGAGGAGGGGGACAGAGAGGGTGGGAGTGGAAGGAGCAAGGCGATTAAATTGAAGCGATGAAGTTGATTAGGTTTGAAGCAATTGGTTTATGCGAAAAATATCAGAAATGTCGTGCAGTGGAAAGTGTGTGTGTGTGTGTGTGTGTGAAAGATAGGTGGCGTTTGGTTGAGGTGCATCATTATTATTATTATTGTTATTATTGGTGTTGGCATTATTGGTGGTGGTGGTGGTGGTGGTGGTGGTGGTGGTGGTGTCAGTGGGGAATGGGTTACTGGTGAGTGAGTGTATCAGTGTTGATGTCAGTGGTTGAAATGTTTATCGAGTGCTTGGTTTAAAGGGCTAGGCTAGGTTAACACTGCTTGTTAGAAGCATTGATGCAATCGTGTCGAGTAGAGCAATGGGCCGAGAGCAAGAGAGAGAGAGACAGAGAGACACAGAGAAAGAGAGAAAGAGATGTGGAGAAAAATAATAAAAAAAGAAACAATCAAAAATAAGAAACATGAATGATATTAAATCATAAGATTGCGATGATATTTGTGGTGGTGGTGGTGGTGGTGGTGGTGGTGGTGTTAGTGGCCGTGGTGTTGGTGGCCGTGTGTTGGTTGCGGCGTTGGTAACACCAGTAGTGCGAAAGATAAGCACAGAAAATATATAGAAATGCATATGAAAGCAATAAATGTATTAATGGTTAAACGTTGCTTAGTTGTAAAGTAGTTTATCTTACTGACCATGCAACGATAGTATTGTATTCAATATTCTATGGAGAAAGAGGACAAACAGGAGGAGGAGAAGGAGAGATAGACACGGCGGCGAGAAGGATGTGTTACTATGAAAATGTCGCCGATTAAAAAGATCTACGTAACAACAGGTGTAAATTAAAAGAGTAGCCTCTAGAAAATATATTTATGTATTAAAGTTGAATAAACAAAGATATTAGAATCAAAGGAGTGATCAAGGTTTCAAATTCCACTATGGCTATGTGGTTAAGAAGACTGCTACCCAGTCGTGTGGTTTTGGATGAAGTTCTCCCGCGCGGCACCTTGGGCAAGTGTCTTTTATTATAGTCGCCCGCCAATTAAAGCCTTGTGTGTGGACATGGTTGAGGGAAACTGAAAGGATCTCGTTGTATATATCTATCTGTGTGCATCGTTGTGTTTGTCCTCACCACCTAATGATTCAGCGAAAGAGAACGTATCAGGCTTTAAAGAAATATAATTATTGAGATCGATTTGTTCGATAGAACCCTTCGAGGCTGTGCCCTAGCATGGCCACAATTCAATGACTGAAAGAAGTAAAAGATAGAAGATAGCATCTACTTTTTCTCTCCTACATACGGTCTCAATTATCTATGTACCCAGTAGCTGCTGTCGTTGTTGTTATAGCTTACTCTCCATGCCAACAGTCATCTGACTTTACGTTCTGAGATCAAATGTTGCCGAGGTTGATTTTGCTATTCATTCTTTCGGGGTCGATAAAATGAGCACCACTTAATCACTGGGAGTCGATGTAATCGATTAACAAGTTCCCCGTAAAATCTTTCAGGCTTTGTGCCAATAGTAGAGAGGACTTATATGTGTATGTGTGTATGTTCGTATGTGTATGAGTCATGTGAGTGTCGCACTTATTTTTGCAGAGATTGGCACTGAAAATGTCTCGGAATCAAGAATGACTATCCAGCAGTTTTAAGAATGTGAAGAGGCTTTGGTGCATCAATTTCTTATTTGCTCCAAATACAATATGATTTGAAGTCAATATTGCAACCCATCTTCTGCCATGGCCAGAGATGAAGGTATGTAATCCTCTTTCGCCTCTTTCTCCACATCTCGAATTTTATTATAACCATACCATATGATGCAAAAGAGGTTCGAGGTTAGCACTTGCCCGAGATCCGATCTCCAGCCCTCAGTATGGAAAGATAACTTGAATGCTTCTTTTCAAAGGCAGGTACGAAGGTATGTGGCCTAGTGGCTAGGTTGTTGCATTCATGACCGTAAGATTGTGGTTTCGATTCCGAAACCGGATAGAGCGTTGTGTTGTATGTTTGAGCAAAATACTTTGTATAACGTTGCTCCGGTCCATTCGGCTATAATGAGTATCTCTGCAAAGAACCGGCATCCCATTCAAGAAAAGCGTTGTGACCTCGGCATCCCGTTCAAGGGGAGCGTTGTGACCATGGAAACCGTGGAACCGGCCTGATAAATCCTAGAACTCAAGACAGAACTGCCACTACGAAAACAGGTTTCATTGAGCAGTCTCCACCATGCTGATTGTACAGATGTATTCGGCCAATGTAAGGGAGTTTGTTAAATGAAATTTATTCTTCATGTCGACATAGAGACGGCTCAAACCTCCAAGAGGACAGTACAATTAGTTCCTTTTTTTTTAACGAAAGAAAATTATCTGAGTATCTGTCTAATTATTTTTCGACCCAAGTCCAAGTTTGGAAAATAAAGTTTGATTTGGCATGATTGGAAATCAGAACGCAAGTAAAAATATAAAATTTGGTTGGCCCTTTATATATTTTTTTTTTGTTTTCTACCGGAGGCCACATGTAAACTTGAATTCTCCCTGAAACTCGAAACATGAACTCTACACCTCAACAACGAATGACGACTACGAATCCGATGTCCGCGCTGTCCTCGGTCGACCGTCGGATGTTGACACCATCCATAAAAGATGTGAGGAACTCATTGGCTGGAGTCGGCCCAACTCCCACTCCGGGTGAATGCCACCGCAAGTACACGTAGGTACGTTTCTACCGTTTATATATTTATGAACTTTCTCCAGCTGAATCCTTATAGCTTCATTTTATTTATATTTACATGTGTGTGTGTTTGTGTGTGTATGTATGTGTGTGTGCGCGTATGTGTACGTGCGTGTGTGTGTGTGTGTGAGATGTTTGTGTGTGCCTGTGTCTATACGAAGCTTATTTATATTTATGTGTCTGTATTTGTATGAGAATGTGTGTGTATGTTTATGTGTGTGTGTGTACATGAGTGTATATTTATACAGATATGCACGTGCTTGTGCGTGAGTACGTGTTTGTGTATGCCTGTAGATGTTAACATACATGCATCCGTGTGTGTGTGTATGTGTTTGTGTTTCTGTCTGTGTGTGTGTATGTGTGTGTGTGTGTTTCTGTCTATCTGTCTCAGCATGTGTGTGTGTGTACGTGTGTCTTTCTGAGCATGCGCGCGCGCGTTTGTGTTTCTGAGCATGTGTGTATACGTTTCTGAGCATGTGTGTGTGTATTTGAATGCGTTTGGATGCATGTCTTCAAATTTAGATGGTGGTTTCATTTGTGCATCTTAAGCTTGTAATCTTGTGTGTATGTACATGTGAGCGTGTATTTGTCTGCGTGTTCGAGTGTATATGTGTGTAGTGGTGGTGGGGGTAACGTGTGAACGCATGTGTGAACGTATATATGCGTTTGTGTGTTTGTTTGAAGGAAATTGTGACTTCTGCAAGATGGATTGGTCACCTTCACAGCTGACTGCCCTTTGTTTTTATAAAAACACCAAAGGATCTTGGGGCGGAAAATATCTCTTCCGTTTCATTGACTAGTATTTCCGCTATTCTTTTACATCATCTTGATTAAAAGTCCACTTCCGTATCCCTTCTTTCCTCTTTCAGAGCACTCTCTTCCTCTCCTACCCCTATCACTTAACAGCTTATTCGTCATCTGCTTCAATTTTTCGATATTACTAACACTGATATTGTTGTTGTTGTTGCTATTGCTTGTGTTGCTCTCGTTACTGACATTATTACTACTACTACTACTACTACTACTACTACTACTACTACTACTTAAGGCGGCGAACTGGCAGAAACGTTAGCATGCCGGGCGCAATGCTTTGCGGTATTTCGTCTGTCTTCATGTTCTGAGTTCAAATTCCGCCGAGGTCGACTTTGCCTTTCATCCTTTCGGGATCGATAAATTAAGTACCAGTTGCGTACTGGGGTCGATCTAATCGACTGGCCCCCTCCCCCAAGATTTCGGGCCTTGTGCCTAGAGTAGAAATTATTATTATTATTATTATTATTATTATTATTATTATTATTATTATTATTATCATTTAAGTCCGGGAAAAATGCTTAGCGGCATTTCGTCTACCGCTACGTTCTGAATTCAAATTCCACTGAGGTCGACTGTGCCTTTCATCCTTTCTGGATCGATAAATTAAGTACCAGTGAAACACCGGGGACGATGCAGCCGACTAGTCCTCTCATGCCAAATTTCAGGCCCTGTGTCTATAGTAGAAAAAATTATTACTATTATGATTCTTTTTAATGTGGCGAGTTGGCAGAATCGTTAACATGCCGAGCAAAATGCTTAGAGGCATTTCGTCTGTCTTTATGATCTGAGTTCAAATTCCGCCGGGGTCGACTTTGCCTTTCATCCTTTCGGGGGTTGATAAAGTAAGTACCAGTGGGTCGATGTAATCGACTGGTTCTCTCTCCACAAATTTCAGGTCTTGTGCCTTCAGTAGAAAAGGTTTTTATTAAAAGGTGCCGAGCTGGCATCGGACAAAATGCCTAACGGTATTTTGTCTGTCGGCGAGCTGGCAGAAACGTTAGCACGTCGGACGAATTGCGTAGCCGTATTTCCTCTGTCGTTACGTTCTGAGTTCAAATTCCGCCGAGGTCGACTTTTCCTTTCATCCTTTCGGGGTCGATTAATTAAGTACCAGTTACGCACTGGGATCGATGTAATCGACTTAATACCTATGTCTGTCCTTGTTTGTCCCCTCTGTGTTTAGCCCCTTGTGGGTAATAAAGAAATAGGTATTTTGTCTGTCTTTACGTTCTGAGTTTAAATTCTGCCGAGGCCGACTTTGCCTTTCAACCTTTCGGACTCAATGAAATAAGTACCAGTTAAACATTGGGGTCGATGTAATCATCCCCTGTCCCAAATTTTCAGGCCTTGAGCTTATAGTAGAAAGAATTATTAACATAATTATAAAATGCATTATGTGGCCGAATCAAATTGCCTGGGAAAGTCAACTTTATTTTTCAGCTTTCCAAAGTCAATCAAATAATTACCAGTAATATCCTGGGTTCAATTTCAATCGATTATATCTTCTTTGTCACAGAAATTGCTTTGAGCTAAATCAGAAGATATCCGTATTGTTATATTTGATCTATGTTTGTCAATGAACAGAAGGGAATTTTACACAGCTTGCTCAAGTCACGAGTCTTTTTTGGGGAGACAATTGAAGCTATTCTATTCATTCGCTTTCCTAACATTCTTGAGAAAAGCTAAAACCTAACAACATTGTATTTTGTCATTTCATTTAACCCATCTGAAGTCCTAGATATGCCACCGGTAAAGAATGTCGTTAATACTTTTCTAGAATCATTTTACAACAAAATTAGTGGTTAACAGCTTTTGATAGTACAAGTTCACTTATTTTTCTTGCTACAAATTCAAAATTTACTGAAGAATTTTGCACCGAAATCTTTGAAGATTATTTTAAACAATTATTTCGCTGAATGTGGTCTTTAATTTTTCTTAGGTGTCATTTTATTCATTTTAGTTTTATTAAATGAGATATTCTGGAATTATACATAATCCTTATGAACTTCTCAGCAGAGTGCGTTCCAGGAAGCAATATCGATATTGTGATAACTGTAAAGTTAAATTTGCAATGAGCTCTACGATGATATAGTGATTATTCTAAAGATAAATTTTCAATGAAATCTATCTCAAAATTGTGACCTGGATTCATGTAGTGATCTTCAAATCTATATTTAATATTCAGCATCAATATTTTGACTTTTTAACGCTAAGTACCCTGAGACTAAATACAGATGTTATTGTTTGACTGCTTGCAAGTTCCTTCAGTTATTCTTCCTCTAAAAGTTGTCTAACAACACACATATCTGAATGTGAGGGAATTATTTTCTTTCAGCTCTAAATCCTGTCAAACACTAAATGTTTTGGTTATCGGTTCCAGTGTAATTTGTTAATAAAGATCGCAAATATTAATAAGTTCAAATTTACTAATATTTACAAATTTATAAATTTATTTCACTGAATGATGTTTTTATCTAATCAGTATAATACTTCTTATCTGATATTACAAATCCTAGCTAAACTTTTTGACCACAATGTCTTACTTATATATTTATATGACTCAGTGGCTAACTTTATAATTAAAGTAAATACTTTCGAGTATTCTGGGAATGAACGAAGTTTCATGTATTTTTGAGGTAAATACATATGCGAAGGTTGCATGGGATTGAATTAAAAAGCACATAATACAACACTTTTGATTCTCCTTGTTTACATATCGTATCCACATCTACGCTAAGTTTAGAATACATAACTGAGTTATTTTCTTGTTGTATTTCTTATAAATGTATCATCTTATCTAACATCTGAAATATAGATAAACTATGCAGATACCATTTTTTCTCTACGTAAAAGATGTCTTCACAATATTCCGATTTTGTATTATTGATGAATAACTTGCCAAAATGTTGGTATATTTTCTCGCCATGTTAAGAACGCAACCAACTTGAAGGAATAAGCATATTTTGCTTCCATATGGGATTTTGAGATTGCATAGTTAGAATGTTTCGGTCTTAAGTTACATTTGTTCTTTAATTTTCGTTGTAGTTTTGTTAAACGTGCAAGATTAACACAATGCCTTTTTTTTTCAGTATCTCTGTGAATTGTGAAAATGAAGGACGACGTTATTTTCAGGTCGAACACCAGTCCCTCCGAAAGGCTTCCAAACAGTTTCTGTGTACTAAAGTTCAATCAGAGAATTTTGTTGACACAAGAGTAAGGTAGAAAATGATTACACAAGATGACGCATAGAGGGATCAAACGCAAAGCAACATGATTACAAAGCGAAAATTTTAATCACATAGATATGCTGTTCCTGGACATTCCTGGTTCATAACTTAATTTTGATTAATTGGATGAATGCATAGACCTTACAAGGATATCACTGACATGAACGCGCACGCAAATATGCGTATGTCTATGTAGATATACGTAAAAATACTTATACTCGTACTTCCCTCTCTGACTTCTTGAAAGTTTCCGGTATATACTCATTCGCATAAATATAGCACATATAGCTGAATGAAATGTCGGGAACAAACAGCGGTGGTTAATTATTCAGAATATCTAGGATACATAGATTCTTCGCACACATACACATAATACATACATACATATATGTCTTCGTTTTTCTATAATTTCAATATATATATATATATATATATATATATATATATATATATATATATATATATATATATATATATATATATATATATATATATATATATATATATATAATTATATATATATATATCTATATATATATATATATATATATATATATATACATACAGATATCTTTGATAATCATTGCAGTCTAGTGAAGAACGGAGTATTTCGCATTTGAAAAATGACGTCAGAGAACGAAACGACAGCTACTTCAAGTATGCGCAAAGCTGCTCCGAGGCACCTCAAAAGGTAAACCCGTCACTAAGTCTTCAAAATACTCAAACACTATCAAGCAAGGATATCTAATCACGGCTTTACGAGGGAAATCATAAAATAAGCAATGGCAACGTTAAAGCAGAACGTACCGTTGTTATCTTTATTCTCTACGTTACAGATTGACCCCAAAATAATTTTAAAATGAACGATACTTAAGCTTAATGTTGACATTATTAACCCACATCTCATACTCTCGAAATCGCAAGCATTCACACACACACACACACGCACACACATACACACACACACACACAACACACACACGCACGCATATGATGGTTTGAAAAACACATATAACTACCATCGACATCAGCATAGCTTTTGACGCTCTTCCTCTCTAGCCAACCATACAAAAAACAGTTCAAGAAACGAACACAAACTGCAGACTAACAAACTACCAGCCAAGCTGCCAAGCCTTTGTAGTGTCCAAAAGCAGCATCTCTAGAACCTGTAATTTGCCGAATAGAATCAGACTCTTTTCAACCTATCCATACTCGGCCTTCACGTACACCTACAAAATTATAGCTTCATACACAGATGACATCACACTCGCAGCTCTCCACCATTTCCCATTTACTGCTATACAACCACTCCAACCTTACTTGAATTATCTTAAAACCTAGCAATTGATTTCCAGTAGCACCTACTAAACCCAGCACCAGAGAACAACGAATGCAACCAACCAGCACGCTGAATAACATAAATAACCCAATTGTCATGGATTCTACTTTGCCCAGCATTGCCTTGACCACTAGCAGAATCTACAGCAATAGGCAGGGTACGGAAGCGAGTGCAATGTTCCTAAACTGTCTCGCTGCACATTGCACAATTCATCACCAGATGTCAGTGTGTGCACTTTAGGTTTCGCTTGGTGGAGACGAAGTATAACAAATGGGTTCGTGTCTCAGTGTTCGGTTAACTACCGGCGTACCATAGAGTAAGTGTGATCAGGACTGGTGTGGGATTATATAATAATAACAACACACACACACACACACACACACACACACACACACTGTAGGCGCAATGTTTGGTTGCCAGCCACATCGTATGGATTCAGTCCCACTGTGTAACGCCTTGGGCTGACCAAAGCCTTGTGAGTGGATTTGATAAACGGAAACTGAGAGAAACTTGTATACGTATACGTGTATGTGTGTGTGTGTTGTGTGTTGTGTGTGTGTGTTGTGTGTGTGTGTTCCTGCTTGCGCTTGTCCCTCAACATCGCTTGACAAGTGATGGTGTGATTACGTACCCGTAACACACAACTTTCTTTCTTTCTCTCTCTCTCTCTCGCACACACACACACGAATATGAGTTGGCCATCCATCCATCCATCCATCTTGTAGTCTATTTTCCAGTATCAATTGAAATCCATGCCAAGGTGTGGACAGAGTCCGATTTGTTTGTGGTTTTTCTGCAAAAGAGACGTCCACCAATCTTTACGTTATTTTATTTATTTATTTATTATTATTTCTAATTATTTGTTTATTTATCATTATTATTATTATTATTATTATTATTATTATTATTATTTGTTTCTTTGTTCACCCTTTTTTCTACGTTTTTTATTTATTTTAAACCTCGTCCTTTTTACACCACTAACAACCCCATCTTTGCTTCTTTTATTTTACGTATTCCCTTCTCTCTCTCCTTCTCATCCTTTTTATTTTATTTATTTATTTGTTTATTTATTTATTTTTTGCTACTACGTCTTGACGCCACCCGAAATTTAGAAACAGCTGGTAATTGTTATGAATCTATTTTGTTGTTGCTGGTTACTATTGTTGTTCTTGCTATTATTGTCACTCATTTTTCTTCTTCATGTTTTTTTGTTATTGTTGTTGCTGTTGTTTCTTTGATTTTTTTCATTCGTTTGTTTGTTTAATCATACCTTCTTTTCTCCTTTCTTTTCTTTTTTTTCTAGCTTTTCAACACCTCGGAATAAAGCAAGGTTTGTTTAAATGATAAACTGCTCAAAACACTCAAAATAATTATTGTGCTATGTTCTACGCGGCGGTGTTGTCTTCGACGTCGTCGTTTTTGTTATTATTGTTGCTGTTGTGATATGTTTATTCTGCATTGTTGTTGTTTTCCTTTTGTTATTGCGACTATTTTGTTATTTTCGTTTCATACCATGGTTTTTTTTTCTTCCATTTATACTTTTGTTTTTATATTTATTTGTCTTTGCTAGTCGTTTGTGGAGTGTTACTGCTCTGGGAGAGATTGATCATTTTAAACATCATCGCCATTTTAAGTTTTTGTCACACAGATACGCACACACACACGCAAACACACACATACACACGCATTCAGTCACTCTTAATTCTTCCTCTCCCTCTCCCTTTCTTTCTCTTCCCCATCTCTCTTCTCCAGTTCTCTTTAATCTATTTCTCTCCGTCACTCGCTCATTGACTCACTTTCACCCAATCTCTCTCTCTCTCTCTCTCTCTCTCTCTCTCTCTCTCTCTCTCTCTCCCTTTTCTTATATTTATTAAATGCCTTTCGATCTCTTGTAACTCTTCCAGTTTCCCTTTTAACTCTTTCAATCTCCTTCTCCCCCTCTCCTTCCCTCTCTCTTCCCCTCCTCTCATTTTTTGCATGTGTATACGCGTGGGCATGCACTTCATTCTCTGCTAGTCTAGCCGAGTGTGTGTTCTACGGTTGCAAAACTGTGTCAATGACAACAACCACAACAACTATCACCTCCACCACTCACTACAACACTGTCGACCCAACAAAGTGGTCACTATATGGCCGCTTGACCTGTTAGAAACGATTGCCAAGTTTCCTTCAAATCGCATTCCCACTTTCTAAAGAAGAAAAAAATGAGAAAGGATAAGTTCGCTAATGTGATTTTGAGCTCTCTGCACTTTGAGAAAAAACGGTGTAGTCACGTTTGGAAAGCCTTTTATCATAGACCTGTTCAATCAGGGTTAGCCTAGAGCTCCACAACAAGAACAGTACAGCAAGCAACACTGTTACAACACTGAGGACCGCTACTTCACCACTACACCAACAACCATAATATCCCCCCCTCTTCCCCCGCATCATCATCATCGTCGTCGTTGTCATTATTACAACCAATACTATTATTCCACACCTATATTTAACAACACTACCACCAATACCACTACTGTTACAAAATTCCTCCTCCTCCTCCTCCTCCTCCTCCTCATCATCATCATCGTTTTCATCATCGCAGCATGATGATCTCCACCATATGCACCACAACCATCATTACCTCCATCGTCAACAATACCGTTACTATAGTTTATGGTTATATCCAATATTACCGCACTCACACCACAGTCAATACTACTGCTGTTAAGAACAGTTTCTCATATAGTCATGAAATCGTAAATTTTAGGGTGATGGAGGTGGAGACATGCAGTACTCGACTTGTACTTCATTTTATCGAGCTCACGAGGGCGGAAGATAAAGTTGACCTTAGTAGGATTTGAACTCAAAACATAACAACCAGAAGAAATACGATAGTTATTTTGTTCAACGTCCTAACAACATTAACATCACTATTGCCACTTTCACCAACGCCACCACCGCTATCATCAACAACACCGCCGCCACTATCATCGCCATTAACACAAATAGCGTCAATACCATCACCGGTTTATATTATACAACTATACACACAACTCCTGCTTATTCTACCCGTCAATCTATTTGATTATTGTTTGCTTAGTTTGTGTGTGTGTGTGTGTGTGTGTGCGTGTGTGTGTGTGTGTGTGTGTTGTGTGTGTGTGTGTGTGTGTGCGTACATGTGAGTGTGTGCGTATGTGTATGTGAGTGTGAATGTGTGTATATATGTGAATGCGTGTGTATATGCGTTTCAATAGTGATTTGTTTAACAAGCATGTTTGTATAGGGTTAATGCAAGAGAATAAGGAGGGAGAGAGAGAGAGGGTGACTTAGAGAGTGTGGGAGGGGAAAGAAAGGAGGCGAGAATGAAGGAGAGTGAGCTGGAGAGAGGCAGTGAAAGACAGAGTTTGGGAAAGGAGAGGAAACGAAAGAGAAGGAAAGTGTTAGCAATGAGACAAAGGTACATATAGCGTAATTAGTACAGTTTGGTGGTGGTGATGGTACCGATACTGGTGGTGGTGGTGTTGACAATGGCCGTAATGGTAGTAGTAGTAGTAGTTGTAGAAATATATGTATATATATGTATATGTATGTATATATATATATATATATATATATATATATATATAGCACACACACACACACACACACACACACACACACACACACACAACGCACACACACACACACCACACACACATATATATATATATGTATATATATAAATAAAGTTAATCCAAACAAGAAACCACAAAAAACACAACAACGCGAGGACGTGGAACAAATATAGTATTATTGGACGTTCAGGAAAGAAGGAAAGAAGGAGGGTTTAACGGTTCGAGCGGAGCTCTTCGTCGGAAACATAGGAGAAGGAAAGATCCAGAGAAGGAAAGATCCAGAGAAGGAAAGATCCAGAGAAGGGAAGACAGAGGTAAAAAAATCGCCAACGGCACACACGAGGTCACATTTTGAAAGCAAATATATATATATATATAATATGCATATATAAATATAATACACACACCCTTATTGATTTGGACGGATCGTTGTCAATCATGGCCTGGACCTCACCAGCAAATTCAAGAGTTCTTTTCTTATCAGAACGATCAGAATGAGTTTTCCGAGCTGCCGTACTTTCGTAATCACCATTAGACTCATCCAACTCTTTCTGAATCCTCTGCACTGTCCTCAGACCGATACCCAAACACTGTGAAATGTTCGTATTGGAGCCTCCGGCGCGAATGCCAAGCACTACAGCATGTCGTTTCCAAATTTCTGGCAGAGTGAATTGCGTCGTTATGCTGTTTACGGCACCCGACTGACCCTACTGTACTGTGTAGTCGACAAAATCAAAAATAAACAATGCGCAAACACGAGATTAAATATATATAAACAATTTACCCATCGCAACCTGTATATTGCTTGAATGTTGGTAACGTTATGCTGGTATTGTCTATTTAGTCCAGGGTAAGTCCTTTCAGTCCAGCTGTGACCATCCCGGCTTTTATTTCTATTAGACCCGTACACCCAATTTCACAGCA
>NC_042999.1:114689370-114709370 GCF_006345805.1 Octopus sinensis
TTGCCATGGATAATGATGTCAGGCTTATCTTGCGCTAACAGTTACTCTGTATGCTAAAGTTTTACATTGTTATTATTATTTTTTTAAGATAGGAGGAAGTTTTCATGATTTTTCTTTTTCTTCTTGGAGGTGTTGAAATTTTTTGGCTAGGCGAATGTAGAACAATTTTGCTACTTCTCTGAGTGACCAAGTACATTTTGACGGAAATCATGTAGGACATCCTGGTACGATGCCATGCATTGTCTCAGGAAATGCTCCACACAGACGACATTCCACACAAATCGTAGGAATTGTGAATATGAGTATTCCTTACAATATATTTCTTGGTTTCTGACATAGACACAAACAAGGCTGACTATTTTCAGAGAAGGGGTTTAGCTGATAATATCGATCGAAGTACTTTATTTTATTATATCGACTTTATTTTATCGAGCCAGATTGATGAAAGGTACAGATGACCGTGACGAGATATGAACTTAAAACGTAAAGAGAAAGAAATACCTCGAGATATTTTTCCGACGCTCTAACGACTCTGCCAACTTACCGCCTTTTTCGAATATATCTAATTGTAATGACCTGTTCTTGTACCATAAATGTCCTCGATCTTGTTGCTCCATTAAGACCTGACTGGTACATCCAGGCCAGAGACAGTCTTTTATTTTATATGGGGCATCCAGTTCAAGAAAATATTCTGATATAAAGACATGGCTTTATGGCTGTTTAATAACAATGACTTTATTGCCATTAATATATTTGTATTTACTGCTGATAGACTCAGACTGTAACCCTTTGAACATAGAAAGCAGATATATCCGCTCAAAATTTTATTACTGTTAACTGCTTTGGAAAAGCATCTTATACTGCGACAAATGAGGACTTCCCCGGTGACACTTTACAAAAGGCAATTTTTCAGAGTTTCTTTATTTATCCCCTTATTTTTCTAAATATCTCTTTACAGAGCATGAATCAAAATACTTTTAGTGATGGTATAAAAACCGCACCCACGATATCATACTTAGTAGTAGGATGATGAAGTTTGTACGCTGAAAAAAATAAATCAGTATCTTCGTAGGTGCCTTTTCAGTTTCCCTTGTAGGTACGATTGTCATACCATCGCTAAAAGCAATTGATTCTGTAAAGAGATGTTTGATGAAATATGTGAAGAAAGTTCAAGAAAATCTGAAAAATTGTCTTTTGTAGAAAGTGTCGCCAGGGGTGTCTCTGCTTCTCGTAGCAAAAGGAGATTTTTGTTTTCAAAACCAGGGGATAAAATCGCTTTCCGCAGTTAACGGTAAAATACTGACCGGATCTATCCGCTTTCTGCATTCAAAGAGTTGAGGTGGAGACCTGGCACAATCGTTAGAGCGTCGGAAAAATAACTTGCAATGCTTGTTCCGGCACTTTACGTTCTGGGTTCAAATCCCTCCGAGATCAACTTTGACGTCTATTACTTGAGGGACAGTAAAAAAGGTACCAGTCAAGTGCTGACGTCAATGATACAGCTTGATCCCCTCCCCTCAAAACAGCTACCCTTGAGTTTAAATTAGAAATCATTGTTCTCGCTGTTGTTATTGCTATCGTTGTTGTAATTGCCGCCATTGTAACTGTGGTAATACTGATGGCTACATTCTTATTTAGCATTTTTCAAATGTCTGAATTATAGAAACAGTTTTACTGGCGATGAAAATTTAAAACAAGTGTGGAAACTGGAAAATAATAGTAAAAAAAAAAAAGTTTGCAAACTCCCTAATATAAAAAAATCAGCTTATGACAGAATGCAAAATTAAATGAATATTAAAAAGCAAACCAGAATTGTAAAATTTCACAGTATTTTTTTCCCATTTGAGAATATTTGCTATCTAAGATAAATAAAATACCGAAATTCCAGAATATTAAGTTAGATAAAATTGAAATGGATTTCTTTAAATTACGAAGAAATAAAATGAAATATGTGGAAGCGGTGTTAGTAGTGGAGAAGGAGAATGAGAAAAGTAAGAGTAAAATAAGAAAAATTTAGTTTATTCTGTAAAGATTTTAAACCTGAGAAAAACATGCATACATACATACATTTCGTTAGTGACCAGCGTAAATTCTACACATACATTACGCATAAAATGGATATACATATATTAGTATGTATATAATAGAATATGCATATGTGTGAGTATATATATATATATATATATATATATGTGCACAAATACGCACACACACCACACACACACACACACACACACACAACTACATATACATAATCATATTCACATTTTACCAGATATAAAATCTAAATAACATACATGAAATATGTATGTACATGTGTGTATGTGTATGTACATATAACGCTTGAGTGCGCAACACACGCACACACACACACACACACACACACACACACACACACACACACACACACATGCACACACACACACACCAAAAGAATTACATTCATAAACAACTACCAAACACACATGTAAACGTTCATCATCATTTTTCATATCAGTGCGTTCAGTTCTACACAATACAGTTAGAAATTCACATTGCTCTATACCAGTGGTTCTTAACCGAGTACCATATAGTCCCTGAGGGTCCATATAAGATTGGGTGGGGGCGTGCAACAAAATAGTAAATTTGGGTCCACAATAGTATTTTAAGGGGCCCTGAAAAAAATTTGCTTTTGATATATATATATTGTTACATATTGCAAGAGACAGTTAGGTTCCTCTCTCATTTTACATAGTTCAACCAGCGTAGCTAATAAATCGCAGAATATGAATTTTGAAAGAAGTTTTAAAACAATAAATGGTTATGAGGGCGTCCACCAGAATAAAATAGACATGAAGGGGATCCACAGACAAAAAAGAATGGTTGGGAACAAATACATACATAACCTCTCTCCTTTTCACTCTTTATATTTTACATTCCTATCCCTTCATTTTCTTTCTCGCTCTCTCTCTCTCTCTCTCTCTCTCTCTCTCTCTCTCTCTCTCTCTCTCCTCCTCACTCTTTTAGTTTCCACCTGTGTCTCAAGATGTCCAAATATCTACTTGTTTCTCTATTTCAGTTTGCTGTTTCTCTCGCGCTTTCTCTCTTCCCGTTTTTCTCTCAAGTATATATATATAAAGAGAGAGAGCAGCTCAGCAAAAAAAAAAAGCCTGGGATCGATTTGTTGGACTAAAAACCCTTCAAGGCGGCGCTCCAGCATGGCCGCAGTCAAATGACGGAAACAAGTAAAAGAATAAAAGAATAACAGTAAGGTAATAACGGCGACTAGATGGTGATAGCAGTAATTGAAAGTAGTTGATTGCAGTTTAGTATAAGTATTTGAAGACAAAATAATTAGTGGAACTGGAGCGATCAGGCGGAAAGATGAAAGAGGAGAATTTTGAGAAGGCTGTCAATAGAGAAGGAAAGGGTGTGTTAATGAAAGCGAATAACGATGCAGTTATACATGAAGTATCCGTCTAGCTACAAGCATACATACGCATAGATATAATACATGCACACAAATACACATGCATACACACATACGTGTATGTATGTGTGTGTGTGTACCTGTCTAACTATCAGTATATTTCTCTATTTTTCTCTCTATCTCGCTATACACTGATCTACCAACATATGTATCTATCTGCTAGCATTCTCCCAAATTTTTGGTTTCCTTTCTTTTACATTATTCTACCTCATCTAGCTTAATTATGATTTCTTCAAAGAGGACAAAGATCTTGGTTTTCTAACTTTTCTTTTCTTTCTTCTTGTTCTACTCTTTGCATCGACCTTCTTCGCGATATTTTTTTTCTCGTTCCATTTTTTGCATCTACCTTACTCGCATTTTTTTCTTTACGTTTTCCCCCACCTCTATTATGTTTTCTCATAGACCAGCGTCCTGGTTTTTAAATACGTTTAACGTTATACATTGTGCCTGAAAGATTGCTTGGAGACACATGGCATTTTGTATAAATCTGCCACCTATTTCTAAAGCATGAAACTATCAGTAGCTCTTTTGTAAATAATGTATATTAAATGATATAAATATATACATGTGCAACTTAATGAAACAAGTGTTCCATGATCATCTGGTGTGATTGAGCATCTAAATACCCTTGGAAAACCTTTTGCCGGGCTCCAAAGTGTTGAAACGCGCGCAGGAACTGTAATATATAATTGTATTTATTCTTATATCTCCTACAGACTTAGAGGGATAAATAAATAAACAAATATCTATATATTATCACGTGATCATGCTCTGCCAATCAAAATGCATCCTGAACAGATACTAATTTAAACCATATTCTCTTTATAGAAACCAGAGAATTTTCGAACTCCACTCAGAAGCAAGAGAGTTGTAGCATAGGCCCCACGTCTTTCTATCTCACTTAACTTTTGAAAGTCAGAAAAAAAATCTGTAAAACCAATTAAGACTTTAAAAGTAAATAATCTAAAAGATTAGCAATGTGTGTATGTATCTAACAATCTGTGTATCTGCCTGTCTCTCTGTCAGTCTGTATATCTCTCTTTCAATGAAAATAGTCATTGATTTAAATTAATCTTTCTCATTTTCTCTACCCGCCTCTCTCTCTCTCTCTCTCTCTCTCTCTATCTATCTATCTATCTATCTATCTATCTATCTATCTATCTATCTATCTATCTATCTATCTATGTCTCTCACGGACTCACTTGAAACTGCCGCCTTATCTTCATCATCATTATCACCAGGATATTATATGGATATTACAATGAGGGAAAATCCAACAGTATATGCCATAGACTTTATAAGTCTCCGCATACGAAGATTACTGCCATTTTACTGACATGTAAATAACGTAAATTGGGGTGTATGAGTGTGCGTGCGTGTGTATGTGTTTGTGTGTGTGTGTGGTGTGTGTGTGTGCGGGCGCGCGTTTCTGAATGTGTGCGAGTAAGGAATCCGCACCCACACACGCATACAAACACATGTGTTTGGATGTATATTTATCTATGTTCTTTCATTCCATATTACAAATATATATCATTGTGCATATATTTCTTGAATATATTATATGCAACTGAAAGAAGCCATATAGCTAGAACAGAATTCTATGTGTGTGTGTGTGTGTGTGTGTAAATCGTTGTCGTATATTTATATGAAAATGCAAAAAAAAAACACATTCGTTCATTATTTATGTATAATAGATATAAGATGCGTAACGTATATACATATACTAATACATAAATATGACCGTATATACATACAGCCATATAGCGACCATCTATATCCACACACACACACTCATATATGACACATGTGGGTGTATGTATGAATGTACAAACACCTACACACACACATATATATATATTTACACACATATTTATATGTATATAGAACACACACACATATATATATATATATACACATAAATATATGAATATGTATGCAAAATGTGTGTGTGTGTATAACTATTACATGTGTATAATATATATATAATATATATATATATATATATATATATATATATATATATATTTATATATATAGTATATGTACACATACCCACAGAATAATTATAGACGCTATATGTACATGAGTGTGTTTGTGTGTGTTTGTGTGTATGTCTATGATTGAGCGTGTGTATACGGCTACAAACACATGCCCCCCGTCAATCAGCGAACAAGTGCCTGTTCCATGAGCGTAAATAAAATACCTAACGCCATATACTCTTTTTCAAATGGCTTGAAACCTTCACTGGTTCTATCCCCAAGGTAGTCATGCTATCTCACTGTTAATGGGGCCATTAATGCCTTATCTTTCCAGTTAATAGCTTCTACCCTTCACCAAACACCCCTTCCCTAAACGCACATACACTATTGCACACCCCGTCTCCTGCAGCAACCTCTCCTTATATATTGTATATCTATGTCTTTTAACAACTTTCTGATCTATGTACGTAGATATATATATATAGAGAGAGATAAATATATGTATATATATATATGTATATATATATATATACATATACAGCGCATACACAAATGCACATATACATACATACGTATGTGTATGTATTTATGTGAGTATATATAATCAATATATATAATATATATCTCCCTGTATACCTATACCTCTTGCTGCTGCCTTGTTGCACCGCCACACTCCACATAATGGCCGCCATGTTATCCATACCATCTATGTCTTTATCTATATTATATATTAAAGTTATTGCTATTATTGCTCATACTATTGCTGTTGTGCTTTTTGTTGCTATTACTACTAAAGAGCAAAGTGCATTTAACCCATTTTTAAAGGGTTTTTTGTTGTTGTCGTTGTATATTAATCTCTTAAATACTTATTCTATGGTTGTGGTGTTAGTGGTGGTAGTGGTGTTGGTGGCCGTTATTGTCAATGTTGATGTCTTTCAAATCATTACCTCAAACACTTTATAACTTTCTATTTTTCACTTTTATCTTTTTGTCGTCCATCTTCTTGCTTTCATTATTGTTGTTCTTCTTCTTCTTGTTCTGTTTCTGTAATCATTATTGCAGACGGTAACTGACAGAATCGACAAAGCATTAGGGAAAAATTAAGTGTTGTAGCATACAGTTTAGCCAATTTTACGTTCTGATTTCGAATTACGCTGAAGTCGACTTCGTCTTTCATCTTTTTCGAAGTCGATAAAATAAAGTACTTGACTGGTACTGAGAATGTACTCAATTTGATCGACTATAATTTTCCCATGAAATATGTAGCCTGAGGTAGATGGGCTTCGATTTTACTTGACTAGTTTATATCCTTTCACACCATTTCGCCTTCTCCATCTGAGGAATTGTGATTCATTAAAATTTCTTTTTTAATTCCAAAATATTCGACAGGACATTGATATCGTTACAGACACCTGTAAAGGACTGTTGAGCTGGTGTGAGGAATTTTTTCGAGAAGCGGGCCGCATGAGACATGGCTCATCATCATGTAGGCTGCACTACTAAAAAAAAATATCCAGGCTAATTTAATTCGAGGCAATTTAACGGCGTGCAATTCAGAAAGTACTGCGGGCTACATGCAGCCCACGACCCGCAGTTAGCCCATGACCGATGTGGAGCGAGACTTTGAGGACTAAACAAAAACCATTAAATTAGAATGGTTTCTAAATATTTTAAGGCGTCTAACACCATGACGAAGAAAGCGAGGAGGAGGAGAAAGAGGAGGAGGAGGAGGAGTCAATCTCAGTGCTTATCTGGTACTTTATTTTTATCGACATGGAAAAGATAAAAGATAAAAGGTAACCCCTGAGCTGGAGAGATTTGAGCACAGACCTTAGAGAACCAAATACTGCATATCAGTTAATCACACTTATAATAAGTCTGTGAAGGAACTTCAACTGGATGACTCGACACGCTAGAAATATCAGTCAAATAACCATCCATTCATATCCTAGCTATATCTGTTAATTTAGGAAATTCGAACTGTGACAATTCCATTATATTTTCCCATGTGCAGAAAATTAAGACTTCATTATCTAATACTTCCTTTGCTAAGACGGTGGCAAGTGATATAAGATTTGGTTTCTATTTCTAACAGGTTGTACGGTCACGTAGTGGTTCCTTCATTGGTTTATATTCTGCTTCTGTTGTTGTTATTGTGGATGATGATGATTATGATGATGACAATGATGTTATGTTGCGGTTGTTATTGTTGTCGTTGTTGTTTTATAGGGTGGTGGTGGTGGTGGTGGTGGTAGTGGTCGTGGCAGTTGAATAGATGAGAATGATAGAGCTGATAGTAATGTTTTTAGAGGCTGAAGATGTTGTTGCCGTTGCTGTTGGTGGCGTTAGTGGTGCTGGGGAGAGGGTGTCGGTGGTGGTAGTTGTAATGTTGATGATGAAAGTAAAGTCGGTTTTGTTACTCTTTTACTTGTTTCAGTCATGTGACTGTGGCCATGCTGGAGCATCGCCTTTAGTCGAGCAAGTCGACCACAGGACTTATTATTTGTAAGCCTAGTACTTATTCTATCGGTCTCTTATACCGAACCGCTAAGTTACAGTGACGTAAACACACCAGCATCGGTTGTCAAGCGATGTTGGGGGGACAACACAGAGACACAAACATATACACACACACACATACATACATATATATATATATATATATTATATATATATATATATATATATATATATATATATATATATATATATATATACGACGGGCTTCTTTCAATTTCCGTCTACCAAATCCACTCACAAGGATTTTGTCGGCCCGAGGCTATAGTAGAAGACACTTGCCTAAGGTGTCACGCAGTGGGACTGAACCCCGAACCAGGTGGTTGGTATGCAAGCTACTTACCACACAGCCACTCCTGTGGTGGTGGTGTTTTTTATGATGATGACAATGATGGTGGTGGTGCTGGTGGTGATGGTTATGGTGGTGATGGCTCTGGTGTTGCTGGTGATCGTGCTGGCGATCGTACGAATAGCATATACGGTTATAAAGACATTTCCAAAGAAATACATTCAAAGACAAAATACAAAAACAAAACAAAATATAAAACAATGAGAAGAAAGGTAATGACAAAAAAAAAAAGAAAAGAAAGGAAAGAGATGACAGAAATGGAACCAAATGGAAGCAGGAAAAGTGCAGAAGGAGATACAGGATGGGATGAGGGGGAATCCATACTAACTACTAGAAAAAAATGGAATAAGATAAATGAAATACGATTCGCTCATTATGGTAAGTAGAGTAACTACGAACTCCAAACGACAACAACAATAATGGTAATAATAAATAAATAGATAAATAAATAAATAAATAAGTAGATAACTAAATGAATAAATAGATAACACCAATAACTACGATATTGAAAAGATCGAAGGGGAAGAAAGCGAAGAAAAGAAGAAATATTGAAATGCTGGATAATGTGGAAGATTGTGGAGAACAAAATGACAACGACAACAACTACAGCAGCAACAGCGGCGGCAGCGGCGGCAGCAGCAGAGCAGCAGCAGCAGCAGCAACAAGAGGAAATGGTACAAGAAGTGGAAGAAGAAGAGGAAGAAGAAAAACAACAACAACAGCAATAATAATAATAATAATAATAATAATAATAATATAATAATAATAATAATAATAAATAATATGATAATAATAATAATAATGATAGTAATATAAGGGAGATGATAGGGAAAACGGTGTAAGGAATGGTAATACAGCGTAAGCACCATAAAAAGAACCCAAAAGAGAAGAAATAAAGAAATGCCCCCACACCAATATATATATATATATTATATATATATATATATATATATATAGGTGTGTGGGTGTGTGGTGTGTGTGTGTGTGTGTGTATGTATGTATGATATATATATGCGTATATATATGGGTGTCTGCGTATCCATATATGCATATAAATGTGCGTATATCGATATATATATATATATATATACAAACACATATATAAATATATAAATTGATATATATATATATAAATGTAAGTATGTATGTATTAATATATACTATATCATTTCTATATAGATATGTATAGCGAGATAGTATGTGTGTGTGTGTACGTGTGTATGTGTGTGTACGTGTGAAATATGCACGCACCTTTTCATTGTATAGCCTTGTTTATTGCTAATTTACCATTACAGTGGATAATTCTTTTAAATTGCCATCGTATATTATAGATGAGCAATGGGGCGATAGAACCATAAAAGAGATGTTAGGATTGGAACTGCTTATGGGATAATTATGTGTGTATACGTGTATCTGTTCCAGTGTGTGTGTGTATGCGTGTGCCTGTGTCTATATAGATAAATAGAGGTAGATGGAGAGAATAATAATGAAGGGCACTTTGAAAGAGAATATATATACAAGATGTAAAACGAGATATACCGCGATATAAATACGTAGATAGAAGGGGAAAGGTTGGGAAGAAGAATTTCTAAGTTGATGCATACATATACACTCACAAACACGTATGTGTGTGTGTGTGTTTATGCGTGTACACACACATACATATATTTATGTATATGTGTATATTTACATTAATGTTATTCATTTTTATATATGTATACATATGCATAAGTATCTGTGTATATATGTATATACAGACGTACATGTATATGTTCATACATGTATGTGTTTGTGCCTGTACACATATGTATACATATATATATATATATATATATATATATATATATATACGTTTCTATATATCATGTACATACACATACATATGTATATAAAGACCCCCTCCATACACCCAACACACACTTATATACGCTTATATTGGTGAATTTCCGTCATTCGACAATAAGCATTTTGTCGCCCAACCAGTTGATTTACCAGCTGAGTGGCTGAGTATCTCATAGTTTCCCCTATCATTGACGTAAATCTGATACGAGACACTCAAAGAACATCCTGGTAGGCCTGAACAGGCCTCAAATCTGCGACAAACCTGCTTATGACGGAAGACAGAGATCAGCAGCGATTATAGACCTTTAGAGCCTCAAGAGCGGGACCCAAAGATTGACTGAGTTGGTGAGGGGAAGATGACGATGTTGCTTGGCTGCAATGTTCCGCATTGAAGAGAACTGGCGGAGCCCAAGATGCTCGCGACTGGTACAAGAATTGATGTTAGTGTGCAGTGACAGTCTCGACTTCACTATAGTTTCCATTCTCAAGAAAACTAATTGAGCTGAGATGTCAACAAATACATATCAGTCACGACCTTCCCATTTCAGGATGTTTTCAAGAATAGCATACTCCAGATTCTTCGATTGACTGGCGTCCCATTTAGGTGAGGAATATGTACGCCATGAAAAACGGCAAAATGGGCCCATGAGTGTATATGACTCGGAAAGGATTTTCATCCATCATCCTATCCTATACTCCAGACTGTACTGTCCAATGTGTCTGTTTTCTAATACAGCTGGATGAAGCTTGGGAATGATTTGATTTTTTAACAGATCGAGAGACAACATAGTGTTTCCCCTCAATGACACGTTTTGGAATGGAGCGTTGTCATCTATTCCGGCGTGAAATTATGACCAACAGCATTGGTTCCTCAAATAAAAAATAACCTTTGTGGAGAATTTCTGCTCATCTTCCATTAGAAACTGGGTACAGACTATGTAAATGAAATATCTCTACCCTGTATTTAACGATTGGGAAGATTTATCGTATATATAGGACTGCAATTTCTAGTGTGCTTTCCTTTTCAAAATGGCTATGGTGTAATAGTTTGGTAAACCTGGCTGCTATTTTTAACAATTTCAATAATCCCCATATATGCTTCCTTATTGAAACGAGGCTCCTTCATTCCTTCATACAGGGGTTGGATCAAATAATGGAAACACCTAGCAGCATATCATCATAATTTTGAAATATCTTTAAAACCGTCAAAAGCTTGTTTATTTTTATGTTTTTTGAATTATTATTAGTGTTGCTTAACATTGTTTTGCTGAATTTGCTGTGTCTTTTCAGATATCATCAGAAAAAGGTAATTAAAATTCATTAAAATGACAGATCTATCGGACTTTCAAAGAAGTCAAATTGTTGGTGCTCGTATGTCAGGCGATAGCGTAACGAAAACAGCCGAAATGTTTGGTGCATCAAGAAGTACTGTCTCGAAAGTAATGACAGCCTTTGAGAAAGAGGGAAAAATCTCCTCGTCGAAACAAAACTTCGGAAGAAAACCAAAACTTTCTGATATAACCGTCGGACTCCTACACGAATTGGTAGAAAGGATCATAAAAGTACAGCTCCCAGAATTACTGCAGAGCTTAATGACCACCTCGAGAACCCAGTTTCTACAAAAACTGTTCACCGGGAGCTGCACCAAACTGGACTTCACGGGAGGGCTACAATCAGAAAACCATTACTTTAAAAAAAAAAAAACGCTGCAAAGCGTTTACAGTGGAATAAAAATCAACAGAATTAGTCCCTAAAGCTGTGGGAAAATGTTATTTTCTCGGACGAGTCATCCTTGACCTTATTTCCGACCACCGGCCGAGTATACGTGTAGAGACAGCCAAAAGAAGTATTTGACCCAGGCTGCCTTCTTCCACCTGTTAAATATGGAGGAGGATCTGTGATGATCTAGTGGTGGGGGGGCTATATCTTGGAAATCTGCCGGCCCAATGGTTTCTCTTCGTGGCAGAATTAATAGTGAAGACTATTTAAGCATTTTATTTGATCAGATTCATCCTATGGTTGCGGAACTGTTTCTGGAGAGAAACGCAATCTTACAGGGTGATAATGCACCAATTCACACTGCTAAAGTTGTTACTGAATTGCACGAGGAACATTCTAATGAAGTTGAACATCTTATCTGGCCACCACAGTCCCCATATCTCAATATTACTGAACATTTATGGTGTATTTTAGAAAACAAATAAGGAGTCGTGATCCTCCACCATCATCACTACAAGAACTGGAAACTATTTTAGCTGAAGAAAGGGCAAAAATTCCTTTCGAAACAATTCAAACTTTGTACGAGTCCATACCTCGTAGAATTCAAGCTTGTTCACGGTTGAAAAGCCTTTAGTAAGATCTGAACAAGCAGGACTCGAGCAAAACTTATCTGGTGATAAAGAAAATTGAACAACAACAATAGTTATGTATTAAGTAAGCTACATTGTGTATACTGGCTAGAGTGGTGGGCTCACGATCGTAAGACTACAGGTTCAATTCTTGGTCCGAGTGGTATGTTGTGTCCTTGAGCAAGGCGCTTTATTTCCTATTGCTCTAGTCTCCTCAGATGCAAATGAATATCAGCGGACTACTGGAGCGGTTCTTTCTCCCATCAACTGTTATATCAATTTTCCACTAGCTCAAGGTGACTCTATCTGCTCGGGACTACATAGACACCTAAAATAATGAACGAAAGCATGGTACTTGCTACAGGCTCACACTCACCTGGGACTGGATCTTTATCTTTTATCTTTTTCTTGTTTCAATCATTGGACTACGGCTATTCTGGAGCATCACGTTGAAAGGTTTTGTCGAACAAATCGCCTCAGTTCTTTCTTTATTCTAGTGTAATATTTATTTTATTTTTTCTCTTTTACCGAATCGCTAAGTTACGGGATCGTAAACAAACCAACGCCGGTTGTCGAACTTTGGAGGGGACAAACACAAACACAAAGACGTACATACATATATACATACATGTTATCCTCATCGTCGCCATATTCCTCCTCCTCCTCCTACTACTACTACAATTACTAATCACTAAAGTAACTGTCAAATTTATTGTAGTTATATCACACTGCCAAATAATACAGAAGACAAAATACCCGGTTCCACGAAAGATGTGTGTGTGTGTGTGTGTGTGTGTGCGTGTGTGTGTGTGTGTGAGAGAGAGAGAGTGTGTCAGTGTGTGTGTGTGTGTGTGTGCGTGTGTTATGTTAATAAGTCAATTACACATTACTCTGCCGATAATTTTGGGGAAGCACTTTCTCTTTTATATACATTTTTTAAACATTTTTTTTCGAACTTGACATCTCAGAATTACAAGATATATCCCACTCATATTTCGAAATTAATTATTTAATTCTCAATTAATAACTCATATCTCATTTAAGCAATCGATAAATTAATGAGTAAATGAATAAATGCATGGTAAGAAGTTTGATTGCCAACTACATGGTTCTGTGTTTATGGTACTTTAATGTAGCTTATGGAAGTGCATTCTATTATAGCCACGGACCAACGAATCCCTATTGATCGAATTTGGTAGATAGAAACTGAAAGAAGCTCGTTGTATATATGCATGCATATATATATATTCTTTTCTTACGCAACAGGTACTTAATTTATCGACCTCGAAAGGATGAAAGGTAAAGTCGACCTCGGCAGAATTTGGATTCAGACATAAGGACAGACGAAATACCACTAAGCACGGCGCCTTATATACATATATATATATAATATATATATATATATATATAATATAGTATATATATATATATAGTCTTTTATTCTTTTACTTGTTTCAGTCATTTGACTGCAGTCATGCTGGAGTACTGCCTCAAGGGTTTTTTCAGTCGAAGAAGTCGACCCCAGGACTTATCCTTTGTAAGCCTAGTACCTATTCTATCGGTCTTTTGCTGAACGGCTAAGTTACAGGGACGTAAAAAGACCAACAGACCAAGTGATGGTGGGGAGACAAACACAAACACACAAACACACAAACACACAAACATATAAATATGTATATATATATATGTATGTATGTATATATTAGGGAGTAAATCCAAACTTACAGGAAAAATTAGATTCAGGATTAAATCAAATTTCACAGTTTAAATATAAATTAAATTAGAAATAAAACCACTATTAGGCAATCAAACAGTGAAAAACATAAACCAAAACATAAATATAAATATAATTAATATAATATACAAAAAATATAAAATATAAAATTTTAAATTAAATTATTTAAATTTAAAATTTTTAATTTATATTTATAAATTTTTATATATTTTTTTATTTTAAATTTATAAATTTTTTAAACTTTGAATTTTTCAATATTATATTTATTTATATATATATTATATATATATCTATATTATATTATTTATATTATATTATATTAATTATATTAAACTTTTAGTACCTTTTTATAGTTATATATATAAAATCAAACAATGAAAAACATAAACCAAACATAAATATCAATATAAGTAATAATATACAAAACCTATAAAATATAAAATTTAAAATTAAATTATTTAAATTCAAAATTTTTAATTTATATTTATAAATTTTTATATATTTTATTTAATTTTAAATTTATAAATTTTAAAACTTTTAATTTTTTAATATTTATATTTATTTATTTATTTATTTATATTTTTTCTTTTATTATATTATATTATATTACTTATAATTAACTTTTTAGTACCTTTTGATAGTTATATATATATATATATATATAAAAAATAAATAAATAAATATATAAATATAATGGCGGTGCCCCAGCATGGCCACAGCTCATAAGCTGAAACTGGAAAAATCAAAATCAAATCAAATCATATAAATAAATAAATTTACAAATAAATAAATATAAATATTAAAAAATTAAAAGTTTAAAAATATATAAATTTAAATTTTTTTAAAAATATATAAGAAAATATATAAAAATGTATAAAAATTTATAAATATAAATTAAAATTTTAAATTTAAATAATTTAATTTTAAATTTTATATTTTATTTTTTTGTATATTATATTAATTATATTTATATTTATATTTTGGTTTTATGTTTTTCACTGTTTGATTTGCCTAATAGTGTGTTTATCATCTCTAATTCAATTTAAATATATATATATATATATTATATATATATATATATATTATATATATATATATATATGTGTGTGTGGTGTGTGTTGTATGTATGTATTATTTATGTATGTATGTATGCATGCATGTATGTTGGAGTATGTATATCTTTATGTTTGTGCATGTCGCCCACCACTGCTTCACAACCGGTCTTGGCTTGTTTATGTTCCTGTAACATTAGCGTTTTAGCCAAATATGTCAAAGAGAATATGTAGTACCAGGTTTCAAAAAAAAATTTTTAATTGAAGAAAGTTTTGGGGGTTAAGCAAACTGTTCGACAATACCCTTCAAAGTGGTACCCCAGTATGGCCACAGCCCAATGACTGATACAAGTAAAAAATAAAAAATAGATAAATAAATAAATAAGAAAAGAAAGAAAAGGTCAGAAGGGTCGGGGTTTCTATGTAGCTATTCGTCTTGTATGTCACTAACTACCAGCCCAATCTACCTCGAATTACAGAGAGGATACGCTGTGCAAAAGGGAGGGAAAATGGTCACGGGTGGAACAATTTGGATCAATATGGCTTCTTAGGTCAGGTTTCACATGAGGCTAAACGAACAACAATAACGACCAAAATATAAAACGTAACAGGAAAACTAAACCAATTCTATACCAGTTCCATTTCTGAGAACTTTGGATAGAGTAGTAGTAGTAGTAGTAGTAGTAGTAGTAGTAGTAGTAGTAGTAGTAGTAGTAGTAGTAGCTTTAGTAGTAGTAGTGGTGGTAGTGATGGTCGTCGTCGACGTCATGGTTTTGTTAACCGTTATCGTCTTCATCGGTATCATTGTCAACGCCAGGACACCCTGCTAAATGTTTATTTGGTAACTAACGTGTGTGTATGTTTGTGTGTGTGTTTGTGTTGTGTCTGTGTCCGTGTGTGTGTGTTTGTGTTTGCGCGTGTGTGTGTGTGTGTGTTGTATGTGTGTGGTGTGTGTGTGTGTGTGTTTGTCTGTGTGCTTGCATGCTTGTGCCCGTTGTGTGTCTGTCTGTGTGTGTAAAGTGATGTGAGTGATTGTGAGCATGTGCGTGTGTTACGTATTTGTGTGATTTTTGCGAGCTCCAAAGGTAGAATACATATGTGAGGTGAATAACCTGCCGGTGTTGATTCTGTCGTTAGTGTTGTCTGTACTTTTTCAAGATTTTGAAAATTATTTTATCAGGAGAATTCAAGGTGATCACTAGCCAAGAAACGAGGATCTTTTCTATCAATTAAAACTGGTTTCTATCAATTAAACTGATTTGTTATATATATACACATTGAGGAAATGGATTTTACCTCCATTATTTACATTATTTACATTTGGCGGATATTTGTCCTCATCTTGTTTGTTGTTAACACAACGTTTCGGCTGATATGCCCTCCAGCCTTTATCATGTGTCTTGGGAAAATTTAGAACCTGGGTTCTCATCCCTAAGGTATTTTTCGATATTATTATTATCATTATTATTATTATTATTATTATTATTATTATTATATTATATTATTATTATATTATTATTATGATAATAATAATAATAATAATAATAATAATAATAGTAATAATAATAATAATAATAATAATAGTAATAATAATAATAATAATAATAATAATAATAATAATAATAATAATAATAATAATAATAATGATGATGATAATAATATCGAAAAATACCTTAGGAATGAGAACCAAGGTTCAAACTTTCCCCAAGACACCTGATGAAGGCTGGAGGGTATATCAGCCGAAACGTTGTGTTAACAACAAACAAGATGAGGACAAATAACCGTCAAATGTAAATAATATACGTAATTCCTCATCTCTTAAACATAGTGGATTTTACCGGTTCCATTTCCTCAATTTTGATTTTTATTCGCATACATAGTAACCCTAGTTGCTCACTATGAACTATAAAATAACTTTTTCAGCTTATCGAACTTCGATGTGGGAAAACTTTACAACCTTCTACGCCAATGAACTACTATTGTTCCTGAAAGTTGTTTTTTTTTTTCTACCTTCTACAGACTACTCGGAACTTACTTATCGTTATGTGTGTGTGTGTAGATATAAATGTACACATACACACACACACAACACACACACACACACACACACACACACACACATACACACACACACACATATATATATATATGTATATGCATGTTTATGCATGTTGATGATTGTGGGTACCTTATATGTGTGTAGTGAACATGTATTTCACTTTAGTATACAAGTATCAGTGCTTCGCATTTTGGCACACTTTAGTATACAAGTGATTGTGCTTTACTATTACGCGTGTGTGCCTTCGGGCATTTCATATGTATATGGGAATGTGTGCATATATCTGGTCCAGAAAATTCACATTGCGAGGATGGGGGTTGTCCTTGGAGCATTTTGCTTGTATTTTCATGTTTAGTTCGGGGAAACTCGCATGGAGAATCTCTATGTATATACGTATGTATGCATGTATGTTATGCATGCATGCATGTATGTTTGTGTTATGAATGTATGTGTATATGTGTGTGTATGTATGTATGTATGCATGCATGTATGTATGTATCTATGTTATGCGTGTATATATAGGGGCCTTTAGTTGTGTATTTGGGTTAGGTTTCCGGTTTCAGGATATCTTCCTCACTACCTCCTACCCGTTTCGGAGGCCTTGTAACGGGTCATATTCAGTGCTTTCTCTCATGAGAGGAAAGCATGGAAAAATAAAAGAAGTGGGGCGCATTGCTATGTAAGTGTCTATGTGCGTGTGTGTGCACGTAACACTGTCCTGGTAAAAAAAACCCACAAGGGTAGCAACGGAATATGAAAAGGGACGTAACTGCATGGAGCGCCTAGCGATTGGGCCATTTGCATGTATGTATGTATGTATGTATGTATGTATGTATGTATGTATGTATGTATGTATGTATCTATCTATCTATCTATCTATCTATCATCTATCAATATAATATATATATTATATATATATAATATATATACTATATATATATATATATACATACATACATACTATATATATATATATATATATATATATATATATATATATATATATATATATATATATATATATATATAATATATATATAAGAATGAATGTTTTTTTATATATAATGAACGTGAAATACAGGAAGGGACGAACACGGAACACAGACAAATCATTCGAAGCCTTCAATCTTCAGTCAGACACCGAATCATCATAGCAAATTTCGGCTGTTCAATTCTGATATTGCTCCAACTCGGCCAGCCCCAAGAAAAAAAACTAAGCTGTAAGCATTAGATTTTTTGGTAGAAGACAGGAATGTGAACGCACAAGACGGATGTGAATACAAGAGACGAAAACGAAATTGAAAACAGTAATGAATAAACAAAATATATATAACGGTGGTTACTTTAGACCAAATGAGACAAAAAAACACACACATATATATAATATATATATATATATATATATATATACACATGCACACACATACACACTGAGCGTCAAACTAATACAACTTGCTAGCTCTTCCCTTACCTGTCTGTCATTCGGTTTATATTTTATGTACAACTGCGAACTATATACATACATATACGTTTCAAAATTGTACAAAAGACAAAAAAAAAACAAAAAAAAAACAGAGACAGGTGAGGGGACAACAAACACTGTGTAAGTGTGTATTAGTTAGATGCCCAGGAAAGATTGGACGTTTCGAGCCTACAATATTCTGCAGATAGAAATGAGGAGAGAAAACAGATGAAAGGAGGTAAAAAAATTAACTCTTGTATTATATATATATATATATATATATATAATACAAGAGTTAATTTTTTTACCTCCTTTCATCTGTTTTCTCTCCTCATTTCTATCTGCAGAATATTATATATATATATATATATATATATATATATATATATATATTATTCAACATGTGCAACAGTTAACTATGCGCACTTTATACGCACTTTTGACAAGTTGTGGTGCACCTGAGCACTGTATACAATAATTTCATTATTATTTTATATATATATATATATATACACATATATTTTATGTACATATATATATTTATAGTTTATACATACACACACACGCACATATATATATTTCATATACACATATGTGTGTGTGTGTGTGTGTGTGTGTGAAAGAGAGAGAAGGGGTGAGGGTGGAGATTATGTGTAAGACGGAATCTTTTTGCCAATAGCTATTCAAACACAATATCCTTATCACCAATATCTTCGCTTTTCTTTCGACATAAAATGATGTAGTAAACGTATTTTCGTTGTCATTAAACGAGATGTAAGTTACGTGTGCGCACGTGACTGTGAGTGTGTTTCCGTGCGTGCGCCTGCGTGCTCGCTCGTGTGTGTTTCCGAGTATTTGTGCGTTTGTGTGTGTGTGTGTTTGTGTGTGTGTGTGTGTGTTTGTGTGTGTGTGTGTGTTTGTGTGTGCATATGTCGGTTTAATAATACAAACAGAATAAATGGAAACTAAATACATTAATATAACTTTACTTTTTTTTTCACTGGATTCAACCAGAAGCTGCGACCTCGACGGGGTACCGCCTTTATAGTGTGATTGATTTTGATTTCACATTGTATACATATTGCATATACACAGCATGTATATTTTCTTTATTATTGACATTTTGATAAATGTTATGCACGAAACTCTCAGCAACATCCTACGGAGTTTAAAGCTTCCTACGGG
>NC_042999.1:114711870-114721870 GCF_006345805.1 Octopus sinensis
ATATATATATATACGGTTAAGTAATGAGATTCTAGTGAATTCTAAAGAATTCACAAATATGGTCCTAAATAGGATGCACCGGAAATCTATATGGTGTTAACCATACGACAAGTGGGGTGATTACAAATAGGAAAAAAAGCAACAAGAATGGATTAAAATCTCGGTACGATCGTTCGTACGAGGACATCTTTAATAAGCTACAAAAATGCAATGTATGTGTCTTGTTTGTTCCCCTAGCATTGCTTGACAACCGATGGTGTGTTTACGTCCCCGTGATTAGCGGTCGGCAAAAAGAGACCGATAGAATAAGTACTGGGCTTACAAAAAGACAAGTCCGGGGTCGAGTTGCTCGACTAAAGGCGGTGCTCCAGCATGGCCGCAGTCAAATGACTGAAACAAGTAAATGAGTAAAAGAATATATATATACATATGAGGTGATAAGTTTTATCGGGAACTTCCTTTTGGAAATGTGGAACTCGAAGTAAATAAAGCTATAAACAATGGCGTGTAAATAATGGGTTTAAAAACCCTTATTTTTTCTCTCCATAGACTTTTTTAGTGAAATATTTGCACGCTATTAACGTTATTTACTCGGAGAATCACTGCTTCAGAAAGCATTGTAGATTAACGTGTGTATGTGGTGTGTGTGTGTGTGTGTGTAGGTACATGTACGCATTCATGCATACATACATATGCACGTACATACAAAGATGTTATAAGCTGTACATTGAACAAAGTCCCAACGTTCTACGTCTTGATCAAAAACATTCCGATTTTGCACAAGAACATCCGAAAATCGAAAACTTTAAACTCGGAGTAGCAGCACCAAAATTTTTCAGCTGCTAATGGATATAGAAGACATAAGTATATATATTGTACATACTTCTTTTCTCTTTTCCTTCATAAAGCATACATACAAACATGTGCACACGTATGTGCACACACAAACACACACATACGCATACACACCTATAAGCATATTTGTGTGTGTGTATATACACATACTGTAATTTTCTTCACATTTATATGCGTGTGTGTTTGTGCGTGTGCATGTGTGTGTATATGTGTGTGTACAAACACATATAACATGATGCATATGGTGTGTATATATATATATAGTTATTTATGGTTAGGTAAGGTATATGATACCTCGCGCTAAAATCAGAGCCTATATACACGCATGTATTTATATACATACATGCATGTACATACATGATGCATAAATATTTAAAAACACATACATATAACACTTATACATATATATATCTTGATATATCTTTATTTAATATATATAATATATAGATATATATATATAATTTATATATAATATATTATATATATATATATATATATATATATATATAAGTATAGGCATGTATGTATGTATATATGTATGAACGAATGATTAAGGGCCGATCTTGAAATATTTAAACCACCAAATCGACCGCATTACTCAAGCCCCACAAAAAACAAATGTGCGCGCGTACATACTAACACACACACTCACACCTATGTGTTTATATGAATGCACACCTATTTATAGAAATGGAAATTTAATATGTGCATTAACGTGTACATATATGCTTTTTTTTACATATATATCAGTTTTTTAATTTAAACATATATGCTTAGTAGTAATTATGCATTTATAAATAACTATATAAACCTGTATTTGTATCATGTAATATAATATAATATAATATAATATAATATAGTATAATGTAATATAACATAATATATAGTTTCTATGTGGCCGGACGTAGCTTCCGTTTGAATTATCCCCTACCGATTATTATTATTGTTGTGGTTGGTGTTATTACATCATCACTCATCATCATCATCATCATCATTAAGTAGGCTATCTATCTACGTATATATATATATATATATATATATATATATATATATATATATATATACGTAGATATATATATATATATATATGCATATAATATATATATATATATATACATATATATTATATATATATATATATATATATATATATATATATATATATATTATATATATATATATATAATATAACATTCATATATACATGCATTTATTATATAATAATTATATATATATATATATATCTATATATACGACTCACTCTTTCATTTCCGTCTAGCAAATCCACTGAAAAGGATTTGGTCGACTCGAGGCTGTAGTAGAAGACATTTGCCCAAGGTGCCACGCAGAGCGACTGAACCCGAAGCTATGTGATTGGGAAGCAAGCTTCTTACGACAAATCCACTCCTGCGCCTATATGTAGAACATCATACATACATGTTTACGAAACTTTCCAGCCCTGCTGAATCAAAGAAAACATTAATATGAATAGTATATTCATGTTTTCGGCTCTTTCAATTATACTTTCGGCTATTTGCCGTCATATATATGTGCCATCCGTCCACAACGAAAATCTAAATCGCATCACATAACGACAATACGGCACAATTATTTCACCTCAATTGGACCCGCTCTCTTCAACATTACACCAGGACACGTCAAAACAGAAACTGACCACACAAAATTCAAGAAGTCTTTGGACAAATTCCTTCAAACAGTCCCGGACAAACCACCCACACCCGGATATGTCTCCGCAAACAATAACTCTCTGCTCCAATGGGCCTCGGTGCCCAAATCCTGAATTGAAAGACTTCGCCAGGTGGTGCTATTAAATTAGACATGGCCTGGGCCAATACTGGCCAAAACCTTTCTAAGTTATTCTAAGTTATATATATATATATTATGTATGATTATGTATGTTGTATGTATATATGTTTGTATGTATGTACATATATATATATATTATATATATATACTATTATATATATATATATAATATATATATATATATATATATATATATATACATATATAATATATATATATAGAGAGAGGAGAGAAAAGGGGAGAGAAAGAAGGGCGAGAGGAGAGAGAGAGAGCAAGAGAGATAGGGAGATATATAACTTGATATTGTATACATATTGTATACATGTACGATATATTACATTATTACATATAAATACATATATTATATATACATCATGCACGTGTTTGTACATAGATAGAAATACAAATATTTGTCATAAATACCCACACGTTTATGTATATATATGTTTATACACTCATACATACATCCATCCATACATACATACATACATACATACATTACATACATACATACATATATGCATGTAGTAACACACACACACACATCAATATGTATTTATATATACAAAAAATTCATAAAGGAAAAATATAGACGTTTATAAATATATACATACATATATATAGGGGCAGGTGTGGCTGTGTTGTAAGAAGCTTGCTTCCCAGCCACGTGGTTTGTGCTTCAACCCACTGTGGGATTGAAACATCTAAAAGAATAAAAGAAGAATTTGTTTCAGTCATTTGACTGCGATCATGGGGAAGCACCGCCTTTAGTCGAGCAAATCTACCCCAACACTTATTCTTTGTAAGCCTAGTACTTATTCTATCGTTCTCTTAGGGCGAACCGGTAAGTTACGGGACGTAAACACACACACAAAACATATACACACATACATCCTACATACATTACATATATATATATAATATAATATATATATATAATATATATGTATATATATATATATATATATAACATTATGGGTGAATTGAAGAAATGGAGCTGAACGCAGATTGAACAGAAATCGTTTATTTCATTCTACACGTGTTTCGAAAGGCACAAAATTACCAAAATCCGATTGAATAATGGGACCATGTGTCTTTCTCTTCAGGAAGAAAAAAGGAAATCCGTTGGAAAAACAAAAACAGTTTCGCCATGGGCCTTAGGAGCACAGTTCGATTTGTTTTTTGCTCCGCCTCTGTTCTGTTTTTGTTTTTCCAACGGATTTCCTTTTTTCTTCCTGAAGAGAAAGACACCAATATGGTCCCATTTTCAATCGGATTTTGGTAATTTGTGCCTTCGAAACATGGTGTAGAATGAAATATAAACGATTTCTGGTTCAATCTGCGTTCAGCTCCATTTCTTCAATTCACCAATAATGTTTAATTTCAATTATCCGCACCAACGCACGGTTGCAACGCCAGATGGTTGTACCTCCAACCGTGCTGTTACTGCTGTGATTTTTGCTACTAAGGTATCGGTTAAAACTTTTGATTAATCTACTACAAGATTATCATCTTTCTATTTCACATAATATATATAATATATATATATATATATATATATATATAATATATATATTATATTATAATATATATATATATATATATGTGTGGTGTGTGTGTGTAAATGATGGTTCTTCCAGTTTCCATTTACCGATCCACTCACTAGTTTGGGTCGGCCTGAGGTCTAGTAGAAGACACTTGCCCAAGGTGCCACGCATTGTGACTGAATTCGGAACCATGTTGTTGGTAAGCAAGCTACTTACCCCACAGCCATTTCTGCGCCTATATATATCTATATCTATCTATCTATCTATCTATCTATCTATCTATCTATTATCTATCTATCTATCTATCATCGATCTATCTATCTATCTATCTAATATCATCTATCTATATATATATATATATATATATATATATATAATATATATATATTAATATATATATAGTATATATATATATAACGAGAAGCTTTATGAAAAATAGACAAAAGACGAAGGCAGGTGGAAAACAAACAAACAATTGTATATAATATATATATATATATATATTATATACAGGGATTGGACACAAAATAATGGAAACACCTAGCAGCATATCATCATAATTTTGAAATATCTTTAAAACCGTCAAAAGCTTGTTTATTCTTATGTTTTTATTTATTTATTATTAGTGTTGCTTAATTCGTTTTGCTGAAATTGCTGCGTCTTTTCAGATATCATCAGAAAAAGGTAATTAGAATTCATTAAAATGATAGATCTATCGGACTTTCAAAGAGGTCAAATTGTTGGTGCTGTATGTCAGGCGATAACGTAACGAAAACAGCCGAAATGTTTGGTGTATCAAGAAGTACTGTCTCGAAAGTAATGACAGCCTTTGAAAAAGAGGGATAAACCTCCTCGTCGAAAGAAAACTCCGGAAGAAAACCAAAACTTTCAAATAAGGACCGTCGCACTCTTACGCGAATTGTTAGAAAGTATCGCTAAAGTACAGCTCCAAAAATTACTGCAGAGCTTAATGACCACCTCGAGAACCCAGTTTCCACAAAAACTGTTCGCCGGTAGCTGCACAAAGCCAGATTTCACGGGAGGGCTGCAATCAGAAAACAACTACTTTCAAAAACAAACGTTGCAAAGCGTTTAGAGTGGAGTAAAAACCTACAGAATTGATTCCATCTTTATTTTCAAACATTGAAAGTCTGTGACTACCTCATCCAATGTGCTCTTCAGTATCTGATCAATACATAATGATAATGTTTCATGATAACTCGATAAAGATCTTGTAAATGTGTGTAGGTGTACAGAGAGGGAGAGAGGGAGAGAGAGAGAGACATGCACATACATGCATACATATAAACATACATACATATATACATGCATACATACATACATGCATACATGCATACATACATACATTCATTCATACATACATACATACGTACAAATCTGCTCACATACATACATACACAGATACAAAACATACCTTATTGATGTAGTTGAAAATCCCATAAAGGAGCCTTGGATCTAGGTTAGAAACCGACTCTATATCTATTGGCAAGAAATCTTGAAATAAGACTGAATAATAACCTACATACATACATACATTCATTCATACATACATACATACATACATACATACATACATACATACATACATACATACATACATACATACATACATACATGACTGTTTTTCATACAGTTTATTTCCACCAAAATCATTCACAAGGCATTGGTCGGCTTAGCACTATAACAGAAGGCGTTTGTCAAAATTTCCTTGCAATGGAACTGAGCTCGAAACCACATGCTTACTAACCAAACTTCAAAATAACACTGGCAGTACATTTGAAATATATTCACAGAAAAAAAAAATTGTCTTCACATATTCAAAAACCAACACATGATGAAGTCATGCGTAATTTAAAATAAAATGAAGTGAGGCATATAACCCAAATAGACCAATGCTGTGAATTTCGATACAAAAGTTAAAGACTGGTGTAGTGATTGAGGTACGCAAAGACGTTAATTCATTGAAATTCGCTCTGAATACTAATGGTTTGGTTGAGTAATAACTACCTAATAATGTACACTTTCCATAAACTTTTCATTATGTCAATGTCTCTAGCCAATATGGTAAAGAGAAATGTACATATGTAGCTTTATATTTATATGTATGGAATAAGATTTAAACAATTTTATACACAATACTGAAACTTCATTCCAAAAGATTTGTGTCGCTTTTTTCTTCTTTTTTTTTTGTATGTGAACATTTTTTAAATAGCTAAATAGGTGCAGGAGTGGCTGTGTGGTAAGTAGCTTGATTACCAACCACATGGTTCCGGGTTCAGTCCCAATGCACGGCACCTTGGGCAAGTGTCTTCTACTATAGCTTCGGGCCGACCAAAGCCTTGTGAGTGGATTTGGTAGACGGAAACTGAAAGAAGCCCCGCCGTATATATGTATATATATATAATATATATATATATATATATATATCTATATATATGTATGTGTGTGTATATGTTTGTGTGTCTGTGTGTGTGTCCCCAACATCGCTTGACAACCGATGCTGGTGTGTTTACGTCCCCGTAACTTAGCGGTTCGGCAAAAGAGACCGATAGAATAAGTACTAGGCTTACAAAGAATAAGTCCTGTCGTCGATTTGCTCGACTAAAGGCGGTGCTCCATAATGGCCACAGTCAAATGACTGAAACAAGTAAAAGAGTAAAAGAGTAAAGAGTTAAATAAGTTAAATAAGCTCAAGGAATTCATTATATTGGGTGGGTACATAATTATTGCGGCCTTTTTTCAACAAAACAATAACGATATTTAACAAAAACATCTTTAAATGGCTGTCTAACCGTCTGCCCAGCTAATGGGAAGCAGTGATTGAAGTAGATGGTGAATATGCTCCGGAATAATCATTTAAAGATGTTTTTGTTACATGTTGTTATTGTTTTTGTTGATAAAATTTGTTTGGAAAAAAAAAAAAAGCCGCAATAATTATGTACCAACCTAAAATATTGTGAGTGCATCCAGTATTTTTTGTAAAAACTTTTACACGTACAAACATATATGTAGTTGCATGTATTAATCATGCATGTATATATATATGCATACATAATAGACATATATATAATTATATCTATATATACACATGTGTGTGTGTGAGTATGTATGTGTGTACGTCGAAAAAGCAGAGTGAGAAAGAGAGGGAATGACTGTACGTGAAACACGCTAAAATTCCATGCTATAGACAGTAAAAGGCCTACTACAATTAGTGTCATACATGTGTCTACGATAAGCATGCATGTACAATAGTAAATAATATGGATGTACCTATGTGCATATTTACGTAAGTACATGAGTGCATATGTACCTCTATCTGTACGTAAGTACATGAGTGCATATGTACCTCTATCTGTACGTAAGTACATGAGTGTATATGTATGTATGCATGTAAGCCCACGGACATTGCGTTCCAAGTTTACAATCCCAACATTCCCAGCATTGCTGTATTGAACAGGCAGCTGAGAAGACTATAAACAGCAACTGACCCTGCATGTGATAATATCATGTCGTTCAATTACCGTTTGTTGTTGTCATCGTCGATGTTTTTTTTGGTTTTTTTTTTGTTTTTCAGATCCAGGCCGGGGAATGAGCATGCAGAAAATTTTAATTTATGGTCAAACGCATTCATTCCGTGCCCGTCCCAGTAACTATTCAGACATAACATAGGCACAGATATGGTTGAGTGACGAAGGATTAGTTCTGAATCATATGGTTCCGGGTTCAGTCCTACTTCGTAAACACTAGGAACAAATGTTTTTTTTTACTATTGCCTAAGGCCGACCAAAGCCATGTAAGTGGATTTGTTAGACTGAAAAGGAAAAGATCCCATCATACACACACACACACACACACACACACACACATATATATATACATACATACATAAATATATATATATATATATATATGTATACATACATACATACATACATACATATATATATGTATGTATTTATAAATACATATATATGTATATGAATGTATTTATATATGTGTGTGTATACACATATGTGTGTGTCTTTGTCCACTATCACTACTTGACAACTGCTGTTGGTTTGTTTACGTCCCCGTAACTTAAAAGTTTGGCGGAAGAAACCGATAGAATAAGTTACCAGACTTAAAAAAACAACAACTAATAAGTACAGAGGTTCTATACTTTGTTCGATTAAACTCTGCGAGGTGGTACCCCGTCATGCCAGCAGTCCAATGACTGAAACAAGTAAAAGAGAAAAGTTAACCAATAAAACATATCCTAACCAGAACTCCATTGTTCCAAGTATATCTATCCATTCTTAGTCAGTACTGTATGGTTTTGAGGGACATTTGTTTGCCCGTCCTAATAGGTTGATCTAGTTTACAAATTCTTAGATGTATTTAATTTCTTCGTTCATATGCATGATAGTTTCACTCTTAAAACAGATACCATATTCTTACTGTTCATTTAACCTTAATGTTGTAAGGTATTGTGCTATTCAGTAAATTCTCTTATATTTTTGGTATTTATTTTTGTCAAATATATTTGTTATGTTTGTTTTGTTAAATTTATATCAGTTAATGAAAATGTTACGCATACTTATGTATTACTTCCGGTATAAGCCTCGTTTATAAAATATCAGGAGTGGATGTATATGCACATATGTAATATATGTCTGTATCTACATATAAATATATAACTATACACACGCGCGCATATGCACACACCTACGCGAGCGCGTATGTATGTATGTATGTATGTATGTATGTATGTATGTATGTATGTATGTATGTATGTATGTATGTATGTAAGTGTGTGTGTATGTATGTATGTATGTATGTATAGATATATAAAATATATGTTAAAAGTCAGGGTACAATATTCAACTGTTTGCTAGAAAGAAGAGTTAAAACTCTCCAAAACCCCGCATCTCTCACTATATGCAAACACGCATGAGAATGTAGCAAATGTACTAAAAAAAAATGACAAACAGTCATCCCATTTGTAAAACTACAAATAGGAGAGTTGGTATCCCAGTATCAATTGATTTCGCTTTCTGTACGACGGTTACACACACACACACACACACACACACACACACACACACACCACACACACACACACACACACACACACACACAGAAGCATATGTATGCTTCTGAAACTATAATTCTGTATTCCTTCCCCTGTGTTTACTGTGAACCAATGGGTAGGTCGCTGGACTTACTAAAAATTGTTACAATTCAACCTCAGATTACATCTTACTAGTTAAAAAAAAAATGGAGGACTCGTCATCCTGTAAATATATGATGAAAGACAGTCCAATCGTGGGGATCCATTATTACTTTCTTTCTTTCTTAAATATCGAGTATATAGAACTACAATTCATACATTCTTCCTTGTTGAAAGCAGCAATGTGTGAATTGAAGAAAACTTGACTGCTAGTTGTAATCTCTATTATATTTTATTTGCCTCAGTTATTGAACTGTGGCCTTGCTTAGGCACCGTTTTGAAGGGTTCGGTGGAACAAATCCACCTTGGTACTTTTTTTAAGGCCTGGTACTTATTCTAGCGGTCTAGAAGTTTGGTCGAATTGTTAAGTTACGGGGCCCTAAACAGCTGGGTTTAGGGGGCTTCTTTCAGTTCCCGTCTACCATATCCCCTTACGAGGCTTTGGTCGGCGCAGGGCTACAGTAGAAAACATTTGCCCAAGGTGTCACGCTGTGGGACTGAGCCTTGAATCATGTGGTAGCGAAACAAACTCCTTACCACA
>NC_042999.1:114724370-114744370 GCF_006345805.1 Octopus sinensis
ACACACACAAAGAATGCAAAGGCATTTAAATCGATCGTTGCATTAAATTCTTCAAGAGAGAGACTCCTCATACCGATTTATCATAGATGCAGCGTTTTAAATTACTTTCTATTTTTAATCTGTCTGACATATTTTTATTATTTATTTTTTTTCCTCTCTTCTCACCGAACTAATAGAGATATTAACATTGAATTTCTGAGAAATAGATTGAAGGAATATATTGTGCGACAATAACGAAATCAATGGGTATTGATCTGCTACGGAGCTGTGATGTACCACTTCCAGTACGGCAGATTTACAATATGAAAATTGGCACCAGAATTGTTGTTGTTATTGTTGTTGTTGATGATGTATAGATTCAGATCAGCATTAATCGAAAAGATCTATAATCGATGATGTTCCAACCGTGACTAGCTCGGCACCTTTTCTCTTGGTTACATTTTCCAATCTGTTCTTCTTAAGACAATACTGACCCCCAAATTGTGTCTGGTACTCATTCGCATCATAAAGGGAGAAAGCTGAAGTCGACCCGGGGATAAAGGGATGTAACTGCTGTAGGAAGAGACTATCACAGACTATTTGTGTTGGACGCATGTTTTTCATCCCACGCGGCATACTCTTGTCTGTTACTGCCCTTAAGCGATGCTTTTCATCAGCATCATTCAAGTAGTTGGCAGCCGAACTTCTCCTCTACCAATAGCAGCTTTTATAATTAATTATGGTCCTTTTTCGGATGGCTAGTCCTAGCCTTCAGCAGGATTTTATTTGAATCTCTTGATGAAATTTGAACTTAAAAACGCAAAGAGTTAGAACAGACACTGCGAAACATCTCAACCAACGATCTCATTATGCACCAATCTAACGTCTCTGGAGGAGTACACTGTTTATTGAACGCGAAAATAGGAAAGTTGACAAGTTGACCTCGACGGGATTTGAACTCAGAGTGCAAAGACTTCGAACTTCTTTACCAATACACACAGTTTCTGTCTCCCACTACCTACTCACAAAAATAAAAAAAGACATTTATCGAAAGTGCAGGGCAGTTGAAATCGAACTAGAAAACTCAGTGGCTTGTGGTTGCGAAGTGAACTTCTTCCTTAACCATGCAGCTATTCCTGCGTTGTCTCAGTTGCTTCTAATATAGTCGGTACAGGAAAGGCGTCGAGCAGGCAGAATCGTCGGCACGCCGGGTAAAACTCTTATCGGCATTTCGTCCGTTTGTATGTTCTGATCTCAAGTTCCGCAGCGATCGACTTTGACTCTCATCTTTTCGGGGTCGATAAAATAAGTACCAGTTGATCACTGGAGTCGATACAATCGACTCCCCTCTTCCCCCTAAATTACTGGCTTTGTGCCAAAATTTGTAACCAATGTAGTAGGTACAGGGAAGGCGGCGAGCTGGTAGAATCGTTAACACACCGGGAAAAATGCTTAGCGCCATATTGTCCGTCCTTACATTCTGAGTTCAAACACCGTCGTAGTCGACTTTCCTTTCATCCTTTCAGGTTGAGTAATGAGATTGATATAATCGACTAATGCCCTCTCCCAAAATTGCTGGCCTTGTGCAAAACTTGAAGCTTCTAATAGTATTATTTTCTGCTCTAGATACAAGGCCCGACATTTGGGGGGAGGGGCCAGTCTATTAGATCGATCCCAGTATGCAACTGGTGCTTAATTTCTTGACTCCGAAAAGATGAAAGGCAAAGTCGACCTCGGCGGAATTTGAACTCAGAACATAAAGACAGACGAAATATCGCTAAGCATTTTGCCCAGCATGCTAATGTTTCTGCCAGCTCGCCGCGTTTGAGGCCCCCAATAGTAGACACAGATCCTTGCGAGTTGGGTGTTAGTCGATTGAATTCACCCTAGTATTTGACTGGTATCACTTTTCATCGCCCCCGAAATGAGCATAAGGCCAACAATTTTAAAGGAAATGGGTTAGTGAATTACCAATATTTGACTGTTACTTTATCATATCTAATTTGAGAGGATAAATTAGAAAGTTGACCATGGCGAGATTTGAAATCAGAACGTAACGAACCAGAAGACATGCTGCTTGGTATTTTGCCCAACGCTCTAACGATTCTGCCAACTCAGTGTTTGTGTCTATTTCATAATACACACTACTTACTCAGCCTGCAGTCTGTTAGCGAGACAGGTTTCCTTCTTTTTCTTTTTCTTTCTTTCTTTGTCCCTTTCTTTCTTTCTTTCTTTCTTTTTTTTTTTAGAATAGCTTTAGATTACTTGCAAATCTAATTAACGAATGTCTTATTGCGCTAATTGCATGGTGGTAAAAAGAAAACAAACAAATAAACAAAAAGCAAGTAAGCAAAAAAAAAAGAAAGAAAAGAAAACCACCAAATAAGGCAACCATTCGGAGCAAGCAACTAGTATTAGTATGGATGAAGGCGAAGTGATTTGTTACAGTTGAGTATAACAATATATCGGACTATAATGGCTATTAAGCCTATTAGAACGGCCATCAATCATGAAGACTTAATCAGTCATTCTGTGCATATAATCACAGATATGTTTATGCTTTTTAATGTCTCCGCTTTGCAAACCGTCATTTCTTTTCAATGAAAAAGATAAAAACAGAATTCATTCAATTAATAATAAATTCTCATTCACTGGTTTCTTCTTCTTCTTCTTCTTCTTCTTCTTCTTCTTCTTCTTCTTCTTCTTCTTCTTCTTCTTCTTCTTCTTCTTCATCTTCTTCTCCTCCTCCTCCTCCTCCTCCTTCTTTCTCATATCCCTCTCTTCTATCTCCTCGATCACAGTATATTTCTCCAACTCTTTCTTTCTGTACCTCCTCTTCTCTTTTTGTTTTCCCATTGTGGATGTCATTTGCAGCAGCAGCAGAAGCAGTAGTAGTAGTAGTAGTAGTGGTGGTTGGTGGTGGTGGTGGTGGTGGTAGTAGTAGTGGTAGTAGTAGTAGTAGTAGTAGTAGTAGTAGTAGTAGTTGGTGCTTCATTTTAAATATTGCTAGATAACCTGGATTCATTGCCTTGTGGTACACAGTATATGGTTTCTTTCATTCATTCATTCATGTTTCTGTCTTTCTTTCTTTCTCCTCTCTCTCTCTCTTTCTCCTCTCTCTCTCTCTCTCTCTCTCTCTCCATTCCAGTTTCAAATTTTGTTTGGGTGGATTTCGTTTTTATCATTGAAGGGTATCAAATAAATATACCAGCCTTGGATTGCAGATCAAACCCGCATCTGCACGAAAAAATGTAGACCTTGAGTGTGAACACTTATGGAACTTGCATGATGTTCTAAGTTAGAATGATTGTGGAGGATCTATTATGTGTAGGGTCACAGGAGATGAGGCACCTCGAGATGTGTCTAAGAAGATAAATTGAGTAAGAAAACTACCAAGAATATTTGAGTGTGCGACTCGCTATAACAGATAACAATAATTGTTTCTAACTGGCCCAGAACCAGATATTTTGTAGAAAGTCGTCATTCTGTACTTGACTGTTACTTTATTTCATCGACACCAAATGAATGAAAGACATAGTTTAATCTCGGCAGCATTTGAACTCCGAATGTAAAAAAGACTTAACTAAATACCAAGAGGTATTTTCTTCGACGTCCGAACGATTCTGCCAATCTAAGGCTTAACATAATAGCTCTTTCTAGACCTAGCATACAGCTTGAAATTGTTTTTTTCTTATGGGGAAGGAGCTAGTTAGATCACATCGACATGAAAAGCAAAGTTAGCCTCCGCGAATTTGAACTCAGAACATAAAGAGTCGGAACAAATAACGCAATCCATGTTGTCAGACACATTAACCATTCTGGTAAACCACCATCTTATAGATGCTATGAAAAATGGCTTCAAATTTTGGCACAAGGCCAGCAATTTAATGAGAGGGACTAAGTCTATTATATCGACCCCAGTGCTTAACTGGTACTTATTTTATCAACACTGAAATGATGAAAGGCAAAGTGGACTTCGACGGAATTTTAATTCAGAACGTAAAGACAGATAAAATGCTATTAATCGTTCTCCCCTGCGTGCTAACGATTCTACCAGCTTACCGTTTTAGATGCCATGTAATAAGAACAATAATAATAATCCTTTCTACTAAAGGTACAAGGCCTGAGATTGAAATAGAATGCCCGGTAGATTTCCTACAGAAAGTTTGTCGCTTAGGGACAGCGAGAATTATCAGGAGGGTTCTAAGCACTTGAAAGACTGCTGAGAACTTGTAGATACCTAAGGTTACGGGTAGTAACCCACTAACCACATAATTCATACCAGGAATAAGACCGAACCTGAGCCAAACCAAAATATAAATAATAATAAAAGCTGAAGGAGGAAATGTAACAATTCTTTCGGACTTTCCAGTACATTCAGACAGAACCACTAAAGTTAATAAACCGGATACTGCTATGAAAAACCATGCGTATTCCTTGTGATTATAATATCTCGGCAAAAGAATTTGACAAGCTCAGAAAATATTAAAATTTGCTTACTGAAATAGAAAAATTGTGGCATTCCAAAGCAGTTACAATACCGGTGATTGTAAGAGCAGTTGGAATGATCAAAGAATGGAGATGAAAGTAATTTGAGAATGATGGCTGGTTTATTTTTTGTTTCTTTTACAATCTCGTTGTGTCTGTATTTTCCTTCAGGCAGTTTTAGACAGTTAATTAGCGCTTTCAGGCAAGTAGAGTTATGTCGGTTACTTAAAAGTACAAAACAATTCCTAACCCGTAACCGAAACTTATGACCTTCGTGTCGAATGGCTGATACTATTTGCAATTTCGGACAATAGAAGAAATTTAAATAAATAAATATAAAAATAGAGAAAAGAAAGAAAGAAAATAGATCACTGGATTCATAATTTAACCTGCTCGTTGTATAAAAGGGAGCATTTACTGTGAACTGGCAATAATATATGAACTTCAGAAAAATAGAGATTTCTGGCAAATTTCACCCTCGTCCCCTCTCTGTATAATACATTTCAAGGACTCCAAGGCATTTGCAGATCCCAGATTGTGAAGCGTTGTGATTGGAAACAGAGTGGCGAGATCAATATTAAGATTAAATTATATGTTTGGAGCCAGGAAGGTTTCACTTTCAGCGCTCAAGGGAGATAAAGTAATTAATATAATGGAATGCTGTGCTAGGCTTGTAGAAAGAAAGTCCCAGTGAACAGGTCGTGTCCTGTCAGAATGGCTGGACAACTGGGTCTTTGAGTCCGGTAGAAGCAGGTTGAAAAATGGGTTTTCATGTTTAGAGAAGAGAAAGCAATATAGACAAAAGGAGAGAGAGAGAGAGAAGTTATGGGTTGGTACTTTGGAGTTCATAATGTGATTGTATTGAATTTCCTATGTAGGAGCGTCTTCATTTCTTGCTCTTTTTTGTTTTGTTTTTGTATCATCGATGTCTGCTGCTAGTAGTGATGTACCTCATGGCATCATGCTGCAATAATTCTTGCTCTGCGTAACTTCCCTAATAATCCTTTCAACTAAAGGCACATGGCCTGAAATTTTGGGAGAAGGGACAAGTCGATTACAACGACCCCAGTGTTTCACTGGAACTTAATTTATCAACCCTGAGAAGATTAAAGGCAAAGTTGACCTCGGCGGAATTTGAACTCAGAACTTGGCGACGGGTAAAATACCGCTAAGCATTTTGTTCAACGTGCTAACAATTCTGCTAGCTCGTCGCCTTTGTCCCACCTTAATAATAGTCATGATATTTGGTCTATTTGGTCTCATATTTGAATGCCTAAAGTATTACACACACACACAAACACACACACACACACACACAGATAGATGGAATAGATGGATAAATGTAGATATAATTTAACAACCCTCACATTAACACATATACGCGTACACATATATCTATGCACACACACACATATCTGTTCATGTATACGGATATATGCATCTTTGCATGCAGCATATTTAAACGAATAAGTGCTTGTCAAACGGATTTGGGAGCAGACGGACGGACATACAGCCTGAAAAAGAGAGATAGATAAATAGATTAAAAAAAATATTTTTAACGAAAGAATAAAGCAGGACAGACTGACCGACAGGCAAACAGACAGGCAGGCAGACAGGCAAGCAAGCAAGCTAGCTGATCGGTAATGTGCAAAATTATTTTCGCTGTATGATATTTTCTTGTGAAGCTATGGAAAACATCAAACACCAACAAATGCTTTTGGAAAATGAGAGGAGAAAATGGCTGAAAATGATGGAACGACACATATTAGCAATTGCCGGAAGGAAGGCTGTGTAGGAAAGAAAAGGAAAACGAAAGGCAAGTGGTAAATAAAAAGAAAATGGAAGAAGGAGAATAGATAATCGAGGAAATAAACAGCAAGAATTGCTCGGAATCGGAATCAAGGAATAGAAGTGAAGAGATAAGTTAATAAAAGACCAGAGAAGCTCTATACGAACTAATTGCCATCTTTAAATAAATCCAATTTAGTGAATAATAAAGTAGTTTGCCACAGGAGTCGTTACAAATCATGTTCCATTGAGGCTCCTTTGTGGTGTACGTGTGAGTGTGTGTGTGGGGGGGGAGGATATGTGTATGGATGTGTGTGGGTGAATATGTGAGTGAGTGTGTGTGTTTGTGTGAATCTCTGTACATGGGTGGTTGTGTAGGATTGTGCGTGCACGTGTGTTTTCATATATGCATGTGTATATGTCTGTATGCGCGTTGTGTATTCATATATATATATATAAGTGTGTATTATGTATGCATGTATGTACACGCACACACACATATAGAATATTTTTGCACGTGCAACAATGTGTGTCTGTGAGCATGCTCAGCGTCATTTACACGTGTGTGTGTGTGTGTGTGGTGTGTGTGTATGTGTGTGTGTGTGTGTGTATAAGAGTGCCTGCGTATGTCTGGGGTTATATGCACGCAAAACTGACTATAGACGCAAGCGCGGCCAAATGGTTAAGAATTTTACTTCGCTTCGCACTCATGAGGTCGTGAGATCGATTCCACTATATAACATCTTCGGGCACTTAATCTTTGTCCTCGGAGATTGCTTAAGAATTTCGTCAAAGTTACAAATCTCCATGAAATACTCAATCATTTTCATTATGTAACTCAGTCGAACAATATGAAATACTCTTTGCTAAAACCGACGGAAATCCATTTATTTATGCATAACTGTATACCTCTTTTAATTGTGTCAGCCACTGCAATAGTTGATCATCCCGACCCGAGTACTTATTTTCAGGTCTTACTTATTTTATCAGTTTCTTTTATTGAACCGATAATGTCAACATAAGCAAGCCAACACTGGTAAAACACATATATGGGGTAAAACATACACACACGCACACACACACACACACACACACACACACACACACACACACACACACACACACAACACAAACACGACACAAACACACACACGCAAGCCATATTAGTAAGAAATTTGTCTTCCAACTACATGGTTCTGGGCTCAGTCCCAATGCGTGGCACTTTGGGCAAATACCTCTTCTCCTAGGCCCCTGGGCCGACCAAAGCCTTTTAAGTGTATTTGGTAGATGGAAAGTGAAGGAAGCTAGTCGTATATATATATATATATTACCCTCGGGGGCGTTAGTGTTGGTATATTCGTGAATAAGTCACTAACCGAAATATGTGGATCTATTGTTTAGGAAAATACTATTTACTTGTTTAACCGTTGTACAGGTTAAATTGCGAAAATAACTCAAATACTCCAAATACTAAGAAATAAGCATATTCAATTTGAGTTATACAAAATAATTTACGAACATGAATGGGTTATTTTCCTTGACTATATATAAGGATCCCTTTCGGGAGCGAATGGATTATTTCCCTTGGATGTTTAAAAATAATATATTAGTTATATGTAGTAGATATAAGAATCCCTTCCAGTTGCCCTATTATCGATTATATTCAACAATCTAAGTATGTCACTGGTTTTCCAGACATGAGTTCTACTCACGTGTCATGTTTCATCAAAATCCATAATACGATGTAGGAGGAGTTAGATAACAACGCCACAAACAAACGCACCCACAGATTTCCACATATGTAGTAGATATACATGTGTTTGTGTGTGTGTATGTGTGTGTGTGTGTTGTGTGTGTATTGTGTGAGCATGCGCGTTTGTATTTGTGTTTGTCCCCACCGCAAATTTTATTTTAGACCATTTTATTTGGACCATTTTATTTTGAGGGCTCTGTAACGGGTGATTCGTATCTGGACATGCTTGGCAACAAGATGATGCCTCTCGTGCATTCACTTGGAAGGGGAAACCCTGTCTAGCTTCAGCAGGATGCGGTTCCGCCCAATTATGCATTACAGGTTCGTGATTCTCTGAATGAACATTTTCCTTGGAAATGTCTCGGGCATCGCGGCCCAATTGAATATTTAGAGCTACATGGCCAACACTTTGAACATTTGTAATGGATTACCTACTTTATTGCTAATAAAGCATATTTTGATATCTCCCATGGAGCGTGACTTTGTGGTCACCCTATATATATATATATATATATATGCACTTACGACGGTCTTCTTTCGGATTCCATCTATCAAATCCACTCACAAGGCTTTGGTCGGCCTGGGGTTATATTAGAAGACATTTATTTACGCAAGGTACTACGCAGCAGAACTGAACCAGGAACCATCTGGTTGAGAAACAAGCTTCTTACCAGACAGCCTCGCGTGTGCCTATGTTTGTCTATGTGTGTGTATAAAATTCTTAATGTGTATATAAGCTGTCATTCGACATACACCAGTGTGTACGTGAGGACTGAAATGTGTGCATATGTGTACTTCTGAATATACCACTAAGTATGGATGATCATCCCACTTTGTATGAGCATCATCGTGTAAGCACGTATTTACACGCAAATGTGTGTCTATGTATGTATGGATGTATAAATATATATTGATATGTGTTCCTACACATATATGTGAGTGTACTTCAGTTATATTCTTCTTTTTTAATATTAGTGTGTATGTATGTATGTATATGTGAGCTTTGTACGTGTGTATGCATAGTGTATGCCTTTGCATTGGTTACCGTGCGTATATTTTGTCTGCGCATGAGTATGTGCTTGTGTATGTTCGCCTGTGTAATGTGTATGTATGTCTGTATGTGTATGAGTGTGTATATACGTGCGTGTGTAGTTAACCGAATCAAAAGATTGCAATCGGATGAAATTGCAGTTCTACTTGATCCGCTGCAGGCATTTAACAGCTCATATTTGTATGAATTAACAGTGAAAGGTCGGCACTGTTGTTTGGCGTTTTATTCTCTCTCTTTTTTGTTTTTGTTGTTGTTGCTGTTTTGCTTGTTGTTGTTGTTGTCGTTGTTCTTGTTGTTTCCTTCCTTTCTTTCCACCCACCGATTGCTACAAACATCACTTTTCTAGTGAAACGCTTAGTTGAATTGATGCTGAGAGATAGAGTAGTGTTAGAAATACAGAACAAATACAGAGATATAAAGAGATACAGAGATGTAAAGCTATAGAGATATAAAGATATAGAGATGGATATAAATATAAATATAAATAGAGGGAGTGAAAGAGAGAGAGCTAGTCTTTATTGCAGCGATGCTGAACTATATATCGAGAATCTATCTATTCATTATCACTTATCACCAACATTGGACATAAAGATATTAGAATAATTGAATAGTTAAATTCGATTAGGCTTTTACATAAAGACCGTGCGCCTGTGACGTAGCATTTCATCAACACGAATCAACACAACCAATCATCATCCAGAGATTAAACCTGCATTTTTAGATGAAAAAGATCGCAATTTGCTAATTTAATTTTCAATTTGGTCGCCATTACTCGTTCGCATTGAACAGTGTAGAAGCGGTGGCTCTAAAGTCTTATTAGTATTCAGCGAAAAACGACAAGAAACGCTTCAGCTAGATTAAGCTATTAGCATAAGAATACGTAAAGACGACGGTGAAGGAACGAAGGAAGGATAGAAAGAAGGAAGGAAGGAAGGAAAGAAAGAAAGAAAGAAAGAAGGAAAGAAGGAAGAAAGGTGGGAAGGAGGATGGCCACGATGTAGAGGGAACATGGAGGTGGAGGGCTGTTGGAGCGAAATGTGTTATAAATGTTTCGAATAGCTGAGTCAATGGCTACAGAAGCCGCCACTTCTACAACCGCCATTGCTGTCGTTATGAAGAGCCGCAAAAAGGAGGAGAAGAAGAAGAAGAAGAAGAAGAAGAGAAGAAGAAGAAGAAGAAGAAGAGAAGAAGAAGAAGAGAAGAAGAAGAAGAAGAAGAAGAAGAAGAATAGCAACAACAACAACAGCAGCAGTAGCAGCAGCAGCAGTACCACCACCACCACCACCACCAAGAACAGATGTATAGTCTGATGCTATTTTTCCTCAGGCCGTGATCGTTCAAATTAGCAAATGAAAGCATCCCCTTGTGACCGATCTGAAAGTCGATGGGCGACCAATTAAAAGGAAGAACGTATCTTAGAAAGAACGGCGGAGTTCACCGTGAAAAGATGTATAGAATGCAGAGAGCATAGAGAGATATAAATAGAGAGATAAATCAGTACGTGAATATATATAGAGACGTGTGTGCGTTTCAACCTCTTTCCGTATATGTGTGTGTGTGTGTGTGTGTGGGTGTGGGTGCGTGTATGTGTATAAGCAGAGAGAGAGGTTTGGAAAGCTCTGATATAATTTGATAGATATGTGTGTGCGTATGTAAGCCAGTGTATATGTGTATATATATATATATATATATGTGTATGTATGTATTCCTCTCGCTCTTTCTTTCTCATATATATATATATATATATGTGTGTGTGTGTGTGTGTGTGTGTGTGTGTATATATATGAGAGAGAGAGAGAGAGAGAGAGAGAGAGGCTGGCAGAGAGACTGACAGACTGAAGCAGAGACAAAGAGTGGGATAAATATAAAATCAGATAGATTGGAAAAGACACTACGTGTGATTTCGTGTTTGTGTATATGTATATATGTGTACGTATAAAAGTGTGTATGTGTGTGCTTTTGTGCCTGTGTGAGTGCACGTGCAAGGTAGATAGGTGAGTATGGAGAGAAGGAGAAAGATAGAGAGAGAGGGGGGAGAGAGAGAGAGAGCTGAGAAAAGTAAGAAAGTGATTAGAGAAGAGTGATTGTATGAATGAGCGAATGAATCAGTGAATGAGAGGGGTGAGTAAGTGAGTGAATGAGTGAGTGAGTGAGTGAGTTAGAAAGAGAGAAACTGTAGAATAAAAGATCGACGAACTGGCATTCCCTTGCGATCTGAGAAGACGCTGTTTAGTATACAACAAAGTGACGTCGACGAAATAAAAACATTAGCTGGTTGAGCTTCGCCGCCATCATCGCGTTAGACCAGATTTGCAGAAGAATGAACGACAAGCGTCGTTCTCTTCTCATCATTCTCTAATTCACATCCAGCTTCCTTCACCTCTTTCTTTTCTTCTTTTGCTTTCTCTTCTATTTTCTCCTCTTATTCATACACCTCTTTTTCTCCTTTCTCTTCTACTTTTTCTTTTCCTCCGTCTCCGTCTTCTTTCTTTTCTTCTTCCTCTTCGTCTTTTCTCTTCTTCTTACTCCCTTCTTCCTCCTCCTCTGTTTCTTCTTCTTGTGCACCAGTTGGGATGTCAATAGAATACGGTAACGCTTTCAGAGATAGAGGTATAGAAGAGGGGGAGTGATGGAAGAAACTGCAGGATGGTGGTCGGGCAGGGGGAGTGAAATCGGTTTAGATTATTTTGTGTTGTTATTTTTCAGGGTGTTTTATTGGGAGGAGGTGTATTGATTGGTCTTAATCTTGCCCTTAACGCAATCGTAGAAGACATAAAATATATAAAAGTAAACAAAAAAAAAGAGAAATTACGAAGCAAAAACTCAAATGAAAAGATATGTGTGAATGTGTGTGAATGTATGTGTATGTGTGTGTGAGAGAGAGAGAGAGTGAGAGAGAGAGGAACAAAAATGGAGAAAGCAAGATACGAACAGAAAAGAAGAGATATAAGAAGAGAGAAGAAAGAGAGAAGTGATATGAATTTCTTTTGAGAAACAAACAAAACACACACACACACACACAACACACACACATGCACACATACACACACACACGTACACACACACACACGTACACTCACATACACGTACACTCACATACACACACATACACACGAAAGCAGGAAGGAAAGAAAGCAAAAAAAACAATGAAAAGATATGTGAGACAAGATACAGAAGGAAACAGGCGGGAAAGAAAGACGAAAATGAAACAAGAAGAAGGAAGTGAGGGGAAATTCTTTGGTGGTGGAGAAATAACAACAAAAATATTGCAAGAGAACATGAAAAGACGAGCGTAAGAGAGAAAGCGGGAAAGGTGGAGAGAAAATACAGAGAGAGCGAGAGAGAAAAAGACAGAGAGGAGAACACAGTGAAAGAGAGAACGAGCAAGCGAGAGGGAGAGAGAGAGAAACAAAAGAGAGATAGAGAGAGAGGGAGGGAGGTTCGGTGGGTGGTTGACTAGAGAAAGTCTTCTGGGAAACACTATTGTGAAATTCGCTTTTTATTTGCCTCATTTTTCTTGCCAGCATTTGTCCTCGGTTAAATCCTCAACTAAGCTGTTTTTTCTCCAAATCTCTGCCACATGATTAGTCTGATTTCCCACCATCTTCATCTTCTTCTTGCCAATGATACACTCACACACTATATGTGTTTGTGTGTTTTTTTGTTTGTTTTTATTTTTCTTTCTTTTTTTCTCTACATTTCTCTTTTTTTTTATTCTTGCTTTCATTTTGTTTTGTTTTTTTACTTCGTTTTCTCATTGATTTTCTTTGTCGATATACATATATACACGTGTGTGTGTGTGTGTGTGTGTGTGTATACACATTACACCATACATGTCTGTGTGTGTGTGTGTGTGTTTTTATGGATACAAAGATAGATAGATGCTATTTGTAGATATGTATAATTTGCTATATACATACATACACACATTGCTATGTACATGCGTGCATGTGTGTGAGTGTGTGTGTGTGTGTGTGTGTGTGTGTGTGTGTGTGTGTCTGTGTGTGTGAAGTTTTTCTCATATCCAGTTCATTTCTTTCAGCGCATCATTATCACATAACACATACACATACATATGTGCATAGACACACACACATACACACAAAAGCGCACACAGTTCATATCAGTCACTTTCATCCGAGTTGCTTCAGCTATTGTGTACAAATAACACCAAAATATCATTACAGCGTATACAAATACATTTCAAGTACTGTTATAATCAAACGATAAATTACTAAACGCACTGAAACTTCACTGAAAGATAAACACCATTATCACAGAACACATAAACACCTACTAACATACACGCACACATTCACACACACACACACACACACACACACACACACATACATACAGACATATATCATTTTTGTTCTCGTTTCACTTGCACGTGTTTTCAACTATAATTGGTATCGACCTACTTCAGGCCTAATTTTAGAGTTGTACTTACTTTATTGATCTCTACATATCGAACGGCTATCTTACGATTTTCTGACATTAAAAGCTCCACTCAACCACAGTATGTCTGTGTATGCTTATATCAAACGTATATCACACACACACACACACACACATACACACACACACACACACACACACACACACACACACACATATATATATATATATACATAAATACTGCGCGCGCACACACACACGTATATGTATACAAATACATATACAAATATATATTTGTAAAAATCTAATGATTCGTAAGCATTTAGTTATTAAAGTCGAAAATATTATCAGAAAAGCCATTCCTATTCATTTTATCAAATGCATCCATATATGTATGTGTGTGTGTGTGTATGTGTGTGTGTGTGTGCGTGTTTATGTGTGTATATATCTATGTATATATATATGTATCCATACATACATATATATATATCCATATATATATACACACACACTCACACATATATATATATACACACACACACATTCATATACACACATACACACACGAGATAATGAAATACCTGAAATGTGTGTGTGTATCTGATTATTCCTATTCATTGAAGAGCTCGAATGTTTAAGAACTGTCTGACGTATAAATCACGTGCGCTAGTGTGCAAGATTCGATTATCGAACACTTACAATTATATGTACTTATCTCTTCGATCTCGCCACACACACACTCATAGATTGTAGTCATCTATATATAACACATAATGAAATTCACTTCCGGTTTAGCTCATATAAGTTTCTTTTCCCTTTATTTCTAATCAATTAATCAACTAATCTACATGCCTATGAATCCATCTCCTTCTCCCTCATACATACATATATATAATGATATATATATATATATATACACACATATATATATACATATATATATATATAAAGATATATATACGTATATATATATACGCATATACGTATATATGTATTATGTATTTATTTATATGTGTATGTATGCATATATATATCAACATCTTTCTCTCTCTCTCTTCCTTTCCCGTACACACATACACATACACATACACTCATGTATACACATACATACGTCGATATTTAGTAAGGAATCGGCATACATAGTTCGTATTTTTGTTTAGTTACCATCCTGCACCTTTTTCTCTTACACCGCTCTGTGTGTGTGTGTATGTGTGTGTGTGTGTGTGTGTGTGTGTGTATGTGTGTGTGTGTGTATGCTGAAATACCAAAGCAGGAAATTGAAAAAAAATTTGGTCTATTATTTATTCACTTTTACACGTGTTTCATTTGCTAAGAGGAGTTAGAAAATTGTACATGTAGGAGAAACACGTAAGATATCTCTTATTAGAAGTTTTTCAGGCAGAGAGTCAAATAATACTCTGCAAAAAATATTCTCCAGTATTTTTTCACACAAATATAACATCCACACACTGGTTTGGAATACTGGAATAAGCAGATGTGCTCCAATGGGACACAGCTCGGATTATAACCCTATCTACATAATATACTCTTTTCTACTTTAGGCACAAGACCGGAAATTTTTTTCGGAGGGGGCAGTCAATTAAATAAGTATTTCGTCTGGCTTTACATTCTGAGTTCAAATTCCGCCGAGGTCGACTTTGCCTTTCATCCTTCGGGATCGATAAATTAAGTAACAGTTGCGTACTGGGGTCGATCTAATCGACTGGCCCTCTCCCCCAAACTTTCGGGCCTTGTGCCTGGAGTAGAAAAGTTGTTTATTATTATTATTATTATTATTATTATTATTATTATTATTATTATTATTATTATTATTATTATTATTATCATTATTATTATTATTATTATTATTATCATTATTATTATTATTATCAAGAAGGCGGGGAGCTGGCAGAATCGTTAGCTCGTTAGACGAAATGCTTAGCGGTATTTCGTCCGTCGCTACGTTTTGAGTTCAAATTCCACTGAGATCGACTTTGCTTTTCATCCTTTCGGGGTCAATAAATTTAGTACCAGTTGAGTACTGGGATCGATGTATTCGACTATCCCCCTCCACAAATTTCAGGGCTCGTGCCTATAATGGAAAGATTATTATTATTATTAAGGCGGCGCCGGGCGAAATGCTTAGCGGTATTTCGTCTGCCGCTACGTTCTGAGTTCAAATTTCGCCGAGGTCGACTTTGCCTTTCATCCTTTCGGGGTCGATGAAATAAGTATCAGTTACGCACTTAGGTCGGTGTAATCGACAATCCCCCTTCCCCCAAAAATTTTCAACGCCCTGTAATAATAATAATAATAATAATAATAATAATAATAATAATAATAATAATAATGATAATGATGATAATAATAATAATAATAATGATAATGATGATGATAATAATAATAATATAATAATAATAATAATAATTAATTAATATAATATGATAATGATGATAATAATAATAATAATTAATAATAATAATAATAATAATAATAATAATAATAATGATAATGATGATAATAATAATAATAATAATAATATAATATAATAATAATAATAATAATAATGATAATGATGATATAATAATAATAATAATAATAATAATAATAATAATAATCATAATAATAATAATAATAATAATATGATAATGATGATAATAATAATAATAATAATAATAATAATAATAATAATAATAATAATGATGATGATGATGATGATGATGATGATAATAATAGTTGTTTGGAGTCAGTTTTGTTTTTCAGCCAATGTTCATTCAGTAAATGGGTTTAGAAATAGTGCAATAAATTAACTTTTTGGACGTTCGATTTTGTTGATCGCTATATAACACTTGTTAATTGATGTGCTTCACTGGGAATGGAAGATGATGTCCGTAATGACTTCATCTCCGTTAATCATTTATCATCTATGTTTGGACCGATTGGCTAAAATATTTGTTTTCACCTATCATACCGGGTACACACACACACTCACACACACACACACACACAATACATACGCTCATATATATATATATATATATTATATATATATATATATATATTATATATATAGATAGATAGATAGATAGATAGATAGATAGATAGATAGATAGATAGATAGATAGATAGATAGATAGATAGATAGATAGATAGATAAGCGTATATGAATGTGTTTTGTCAGTGTGTTTTGCCGCCTGAATAAACGCATAGAATCAAGCAGCAAAGAACAGGGACGAACAGAATCAACGAATGCGTATGAGAACATGGAATGTACTTTGTTTATTGAGTACTTTTCTCTCTCACTTACACTCCCAAACGGGCGCGCACGTGTGCGTTTTTGCGTGCTTTTTGTGTGAAGTTAAAATGAAGGATTACTCAATACTTATTAGTAGAGTTCATTTAATTATGTTTTCCACAGAGAAGTTTCGAAATATCAGCTTATAACCTGTTATCAGACTTATCATTTCACAACAACACCTGCTAAGCTGGAACTTCGAAGTATATATATATATATATTATACAATATCCTTTCTGTCTGTATGTGTGTGTGTCTTCTAGGATCTCGGGTATCCTCCATCCGATTGTGCTCAAATTTGATTTGTAAATACCAACGGTATCAGGTCGTGTATAAGTCTTGAAAAAATTACAAAAATCAATTCCAGGTGAGAATGCGATCGATAAAGTGAATAAAATCGTTTTTCTTTGGAATAGAAAATAAAGTCTATTTTTATCTCTTCTTTGGCTGGTGTCTCAAATTTAGGTTAAATCAGTGTTTCTCAAAGAGGAGTCCTTTGGGATAGTCGGACAAGTTGTTTTGAGAAAATCTGGTTTAAATGTTTGACAACTCAGCACCATCATTGGACGGGGGGGTGTGTTTGCTCGTATATATATATATATATATATATATATATATATTATATATATATATATATATTATATATATATAGATATATAATATATATATATATATATATATATATATAATATATATATATATATATATATCAGAACAAAGATTTAATATCCAGGCTTTATTATACAGTTAATCACATCTTTTTTTGTCAGAAACTACACGTGTTTCCGCTGCAAGCCGGTGCACATTGCAAATTGTGCATCTTGGTGTCAATCACCGGTGGCCAGCATTGATGGCCAGCATTGTGAGCGAGTTTGTTTCGCAGAAACAAAAACCGGTTCGAAGCCGATGGTATATATATATATATATGTATATATACCAGGGGAGATCTGGAGTGTTAGGGAGTCTCTGCCTTGAACAAATCGATCCCAGTACTTATTTTTCAAGTCTTGTACTTATTCCTACGGTCTCTTCTGTGAAAACGCTTATGTTACGGGGACGTAAGTGAACCAACACCGGGTATAAAGTAATGGCGGAGGAGAAAAATAAAGACATAATACATACATACATACATACATACATACATACATACATACATACATGGATAGATGGATGGATTGATGGATGGATGCATGGATGGGTGAATGTATAAACAAGTTTCCACACAGTTTCCGTCAACAAAATTCACCCACAAAGCATTGTTCGGCCAGGGGCTAACCAGGAATTCACTTGTTCAATCTGCATCCGAAACCACATTGTTGCAAAGCGAGCTTCTTAACCACACAGCCATGCCTTAAACAGAATATAGAATATACAGTCTCAACGAAGTTGATAATGTGCGAAGCGAAGGACATTGGCAGAAAGGAGAAATATTCCAACAGATGATTTTATTTAATCCCCAGCTTCGTGCCGCGGTTTTCCGAAGCGTCATGATACTACTTCCTGAAAAGGTACGGTCTAATCATGAACGAAAACATCAGAATTTCTCAAAATATGCCTGAAGAGTATGAAGGGAAAAATATCGTGGAATTTACCAGTTTATGATCAACGCCAGGATGGAAATAAATTATGAGCTCGGGGTAAAAAACATCAACACAAAGGACAATTAATATTTCGATTTGACATCAAATAGCTGTCAAAATGGTGTATATAAAAAACAATAACTCGATACCGTTTTGTTTTGTTTCGTTTTTAATTATTGGACACGAAAACAATGCACAAAGGGAAATATTCCACCTGGTGTATTTGTGTATAGCATAGACAGACTTTATTTCTTTTTTTATAAATTGGACATATGCTCAATATATACTTGTAAAGAGTCTCACAAAGTGTAGTTTACACAAATGTATACACACACACACACACACACACACACACACACACACACACACATATATATATAGCTTTGTTTTTTTTTCACCTCGTCTTCTTGTTATTCTTTTACAGTATATATATATATATATATATATATATATATAGACACATTAAATATTCCTGTGAGTATTATATGACTAACATCTGTTCTCATGACTATTCTATGACTAACATTTATTTCTATGACATTTCCGTGACTAACATCTGTTTCTATGACTCCCATCATGAACTTGAAATATATACGTAGAATAAGTTTATCTCCTGATATATATTTAAAAACAAAAACAACTGTGACTGGTTATTGTTACATATAAAACAATGCAGTACTTGAGATGTTTTAAAAAAACCTGATTTACTTGATATACAAATGTTCTGATATATTTAACTTAAAGTGTGATCGTATCTTAAATATATCTATATTATATACTATCTGTATATGCGTGTGTGTGTGTGTTTGTAGCTTTATATTAGTAGTATTGAGATCTGATTGATTAAAGCTTCTAAAACAAGGTATACTGGCTCATATCCAGATGTGGTGGAGATTCGCCATTCCATAATTAACACGAACTTTTATTTTCTGCTCAATTTAACTATCGAAATATTTGTGTAAGTCATTAAAAGAGGAGTAATGTAATTTCAACATAGATTATTGATTGAATGAATGTTAAAGTAATAAAAAACGCTAATGACAGATAGACGGATTAATAAATACGCTGAGTATACCTTAAGTATTGAAAACTGATTTACTGAATACGAAATGAGTCAAAGAAAGTGTCTTCTAAGTGAACACTCGACAGGTTAGAAGTAGTAACCAAATGTTCTTTAAATCGCAACCTATTATCTTAAAGAAGGTAAGGCACCATAGATAATGTAGGTCTAGATATACTATGTTTGAAAAGTAAAACATGGCTTCGTCACGGCAGGAATGCCTTTGATCATATATCAGCTGATTCAATCCTAGGCGAAACAACAACGGAATCTGAATTTTATAAAAAAGTAAATTAATCTAGAAGGTTGTTGACTCACATGCATATGCACATACACACACACATATATACACAAAGTATGCATGCATTCCATATATATATATATATATATATATATAAAAATAAATAAATAAAAAGGGGGTTGTATGATAGTGTATAGTCCCTTAATATTTTATAATCAATATTTCATCTATTCAATAAGACAATCAATACTTCATCTCATTTTACTATATATACTAATTTATACTATATATTCCATATTCCACATTAATATTATAAAGAATGTAAATAAAACAAAAAAACAGACAGAGTTGGAATTCCTTTGAA
>NC_042999.1:114749370-114761406 GCF_006345805.1 Octopus sinensis
TTAAATGCTAAAAGACATTTTCTCCGACGCTCTATCGATTCTGCCAATACGTCGCCTAAATAATTTTTTTTCCTATAGGCACAAGACCTGAAATTTTAGGATGGGCGGGGTCACTTGTCAATTACACTACCCCCTTCTGGTACTTATTTCATTGGCTTCGAAAGGACGAAAGGCACAGTCTACCTTGGCAGCATTTGAACTCAGAGCGTAAAGAACCGAAAGAAATGTGCGAAGTATTTTGCCTGGCGTGCTAAGGGTTCTATCAGCTCGCCGCTCTCCATCGCCTAATAATTGTTTCTAATTCAAGCAGAAGGTCAGAAATTCTGAGGTGGTGGGATGAAGTTTATCGTTTACGTTCACCTCATTTATTTGGTATTTTATTTTATGGACCCTTGTTAGGTTGAAAGATAAAGCTGATCTTAGTAAGATATGAACTCAGAATGTAGAAAGCCAAAAGAAATATTGTAAACCGATAATGCTCTTTATGTTCTGAGTTCAAATTCCGTCAAATTTGCTTTTATCCTTCCTGTGCCGATAAAATAAAATAACAGTAAAGTATTGGGGTCGATATGATCCAAACTGTATGTATAGCCCTGTTCTGCATTTGAAAGCATCGCAGCTGCTTTTGCAACTACCAGTGCTGTTATCGATGTTATTGCTACTGCTACTACTTCTCTGGTTGTTCTTACCTTGTCTTAATCTACCAGGAAACACGGTAATTGTAACAACAGCAACATCGAGCAAGAACAAATACAATAACTGCAATAGAATTCATAGTGCCGCTGCCACCATTCCTCTATCACACCGACAGTAACAATAACAACAGCATGAAGCGACATAAGATGAGATTTTGATCAATACTGGGTTAAAAAGACTTGAAATTTCTTTTCCTTTCATTCTTTCTTCTTCGTCTTCCAACTCTCATGGAGGTTCTTTTTTTCGTTCTTATTTTTCTGATAATTGCGTCTTTGAGATGTGAAAACCTTCTGATACAGCCATGTTGTCAGTTGCTACGTGTCTCCTCCATTACATAGACAACAGTCATGTTGACAGATTGGTTCCAGTGATAAATCTGATGACTAACCCGAAAATAACATGAACGAAATCGATGAAACGATCCCAAGAAAACAATAAATAAATAAATAGAATAAATTCGATTTGATCGAATGTTATCATCGTACCCTACATAACCAAATGTAAACGGTTTACGTTAGAAGATCGATAGTTCGTTTCAGTTCTGACTATAAACTGAGCTCAGGCGATAATAGCGATGTCATGGCAAACTATAAGAAGTGTTCGGTGATTCCGGTACAGGCATTCCATCTATGAGACTAACAAGAGAAGTCTCTATACAGTTGATGAAGCTGCTAGAAATAGAATCTAGATCTACCTCAAATCCCACGCTACGATTTATATGTATTTTAAAGAACACTTTGGAATAGATTATGTTTGAATAAAAGATAGGACGGTTACCCCTGGAACCTGTTTATTCGTAAATCGACAGGATCAGGACTCATCTAAAATTTAAAAAAATAATAGGTATACAACAATGATATGGTATAGTAACACTAATTGATATATCAGATGTCAGATGTCAGATAATATATTCCTAGATACAATGGCAAATTGGCAGAACTGCTAAAGCATTCAGATATAACATCTTTGCAGTGTTCGTTCCAATTCTGTGCGCTTTGAGATCAAATCCCACCGAGGCTAACACTGCCTTTCATCCTCTCGAGATTGATAAACAGAATAACAGTTTAGGACAGTGGATTAACGGAATATAAAATGTAAGATCTGAATCCTTGTTATATTTGTTTAGGATGTGTGCTTTCTGAATCGAAATCGTACCATCATAATAAAGATTAAAGGCTTGGGAATCCTTAAAAGAATGTCCAAGCATTTTCAGCTGACCTCTGTCTATGTCAGCACTCTAACAGAAAGGAGAGATTGCAAGGGGGTCTTTCAAGTTAGTGTACTCCAAGAAAAAAGTATATTTCGTCTGAAAAAAATGAACAAGCTGACTTGGTATCAAACAACGGTACAGCACATTTTGTTGTATGTTATTTTATTGTGGAGTGCATTGAATGTGTTGGGTTGAAATATCATCTCATATATTTCAGTGAACCAATAATCTAAGTCAAACCAACTAATGTTTACATGGTCGAGAGACTAGTTAAAAAATTTAGACAAGTCTTTTTCAAATTACTACTAACTCGAAAAGGTAGAGAAAGACATTAGATATAGTAGTCCTATATACTCAATGTCAGAGAAAAAGACAAGTCCGTTGTAGCCGGAAAGTCTTCCGATCATAAATGCTTCGTCAATATTAACCTGTGACTAAACAACTACAAACGTAATTGACGTTAAATGAGGAAGAGAAATATTTTCGGTTGCATAGCTAAAATGGGTGAAAATATGGTGTGTGGTTAAGAAGTTTACCTCGCAACTATCTGGTTTCCTGTTCGATCTTATTGCACACTACCATAACCTCAGATCGACCGAAACCTGGTGAATAAAATTTGGCTGACAGAAAATGTTTCGAAGCTTGTCAGAAGACCGTTGATGTGTTGGGATAGTGGACTTAATCCGTCGCTGGATGTCATGCCATACCACATCCTGAATCTTGGGTGCCTTTAATGGAGTCCACCCTGAAGTAAAAATTCGGGTCAAGTCTCCAGCCGGAGGATAAATTTCACCTCATACCCTACCAATTTTGGAAGGTCTGGAAAGGTTCTCGTATGCTTCTCTTACTCTTCTGATTAAGACAATATTTCAATATGTTGTTGGTAAATTTACCAACTGAAAAATTGAACTCACCCTGTAAACCAACTAAAACACAAACTAATGAGAAAGCCTGTATGAGGTCTCTTAGTTGCTAGAAATAATTACCAAACTTCCCTCAAATCACCCTACCATACCTTCTTAAAGAAAAAATTAGACACATTAAGAAATGCAGTACGAAATAGCTAGTCCTGCTGTTGAATGAATAAAGCTATTCTGTTGTTCGGTCTCACACTAGTGTCCCCTAATCGTTTCAGCTTGCATCGTCATTGGATTTGGGACAGGGGCTTCTGACTCACTGGATTCAGGGGTCTGTAGGCCAGTCAGTTTGTCCTTGTTAATGTTTACTGTATATTTCTGACAACTCTTGCTATATCATTGGTGTTTTCATTCTTTTCTTTTTATTCACTGATTGTTTTAATTTATACCCCACCCTTCTTCTTAATCTTTCATTCACTCATTCATTAATTTCTTCTCCCTTCTCTTCTTCCCCTTCGCCTCCAATCTCTCCTTACTCTTGGCAATGATTTAATTGTTTTCCTTTTTTTTGCATTCCTCTTCTAAGTTATTCCTTATTCTTTCAATACTTCCTTTCTTTTCTCAATCATTCAGTCATATTCTTACTTTCCTTCCTTTTCTTATTCATTCATCTCCTTTCTTTTCTAGTTTAATTTTTTCATTTATTTCAAATTTCATTTTTTGTTATTATTCTTTTGGATTATTTCCGACAACTATTCCTTTCGGCCCTCCTTAATTTTATTCCTTTCTTCCATTCATACTTCTACAAGATACTCTCGTTCTTCCCCACATTCATTTATTTATTCATTGATTCTTCCTGGGATTTCAGTTCTAAATATTTTTTAAATAGTTTTTTTTTCCCCTTCATATTATAACTGCGTTCTTGTTTAGTCGCACGTTGGTCCTGATCGAAGACAATCCACCTGAGACCATTTCCACTTTTTTGCGATGCATATGATTGCATTACTTAACATACACACTTAACTTACTAAGGTGTTAGTCTAATGAGATTTGGTTGATATTTCTTGCAGACTAAGCGGCTACATAAAGCAGAAATTGGTAATTTTCTTTCAAGAATTGTGCCGCATGAGACATGACTCATCATCAGGAGAGCCACACAATGAAAAAAATTCAAGGTAGGTTTTTTTTGTTAGGCATGTCATTCAGAAAATCGTGCAGGCCACAATTTATCCATGACGGACGTAAAGGTTTCCATTTTAGCTTGTGCTGTATTTTAATGAAAAAATAAATAAAACTATCAAAGGGAAATAACTCAAATACCAATGGCAAGAATTTGAATAATTAAATTAAAGGGTTGAATATTCCATCATCTCTTTCCATATATTTACATTTTAACCGCCCTCACCAACACCATAATTTACCACCATCTTTCTGACCCTTTACATACACACACACACACTAATACACATGCACACATATTCTCGCTGTTCTCCCTCTCTTCTCCTCTCGGTATTACATATAATCCTTTCCTATTTCTATAAGTCTTCTCATGCTTTTCAGACTCTTTCCGAATTTCATCCATTATTTCAGAGGGACTTTTTTCTCCTTTTTCTTCTTTTCCTTTGTTTATTTTCTTTCTTTCTTCTTTCTTTCTTTCTTTCTTTCTTTCTTTCTTTCTTTCTTTCTTTCTCTTCATCCGCACTAAACTTCTTTTATTTTTCTATATCTTCATATGTATGAACTCTTTATCTCTTTTATCTCCTTTCACAGCTCACGCCATCTTTCTTCCTTTCTTACTTTCACTCTCACTGCATATATATATATATATATATATATATATATATATATATATATTATATATATATACATCCATATACATATGCACACTCTACATATCTACCTAGCTTTATATATGTATATGTATATATATATATATAATATATATATAATATATATATATATATACATACATATATATATATACATATATATATATAATATATATATATATAGATATACATATATAGAGATAGATAGATATATAGATAGATAGATAGATGATAGATAGATAGATAGATAGATATATAGATAGATAGATAGCTGTGTATATGCATATGTATGTATTTCTCCTTATCTCTTCACTGGCAAAATCTCACACTCTCAGTCTCTCTTTCTCTCCCTCTCTCTTCCTCCCTCCCTGTCAATCTATTATTGCATCTATCTATCTTTCTGTCTATCTATCTATCTATCTATCTATCTATCTATCTATCTATCTATCTATCTATCTGTCTGTCTGTCTATCTATCTATCTATCTATCTATCTATCTATCTATCTATCTATCTATCTATCTATCTATCTATCTATCTATCTATCTATCTATCTATCAATCTATTTATCTATCTATCTTATCCATCTTCAGCTTTATTCCCCTTTCCTTATTCCATTCCATTCAATCAATCGATCCAGTTCTCGGCAATGGCAATAGCAGCGGCAGCAACAGCAGCAGCACGTGTCAACTTAGCGATCATTCATTCAAACTCACCACCGCCTAATATCCATGCAACTCGGCAAGTCAAAAGTACTGCGATAAGTAGATTTTTATTTGAGAAATTATGTGAATAAATGAATAGAAATGAATTCCGCTATTGAAATTTGAATGAATCTGTAAGAGGGTCATCGATTAGATGGCAAATTCTTTGCTAATAGCCAGACCTTTTAGGCTAGAAGATGAGGGCTGATTAACTCGATTTCTTTGTGTTCCATTCTGATTTATGCATACTTACGTATACGGTAGTCGTACATTAACATGGCGCATATATTTCTTTGTATGTGTGTATATGTTTGTGTATGCGTGTGTATATGTGTGCTTGTGTATCTGTGTGTGTGTGTGTATGTGTGTGTGTATAGACACGCATTCTGTCTCCCTCTCTTCATTCTCGCTCCCCTTTTACTCCCTCTCTCTCTCTCTCCCTGATGTATATATATATATAAAGAGAGAGAGAGAGAGAAAGAAAGGAAAACGAGAATGGAGAGGAGAGAGAGAAATGAGATATTTAAATATATATATCTATACATATAAACATGTAGCTTTGTAAATATCAAATATACACACAAATATTACATACAAGCATACACAGATACACACACAGTCACAAACACGCATATATATTTATATATAGATAGATAAAACATATATGTATTTGTACATGCACACACGTATACACACATATACATACATGTATATGTGTATATATATATATATATATATATATATATATACAGAGTGAGACAGAGAGAGATGCAGACATGCATATATGTACACATATGCATTCAAAGATAAACATAAATGCATATGTACATATAATTCAAATTTTCATAATAAAAAGGTTTTTAGCATATTTACACTGACGCAGATTCCCATTTATGAAGGCATGTATACATTTGTACATACATCTTTACAAACAAACACACACGTGTGTGCGTGTGTATGTATGCATGCATATACATATATATATGTTGAATGTACGTGTGTGTGTGCGTGGAGGGGTAAATACGCATATTGAAAGATATCCATAAGCATATAGATGTATGCATACACGCATTTACACATATATATACGTGTTGCTCGAGCACGTGTTTTACACAATATATCAAATCTATATAGAAATACATGCTGCATAACCACACTAAAAATCTTAACTCAGTGACACGCAACTATCTTTGCAAATCTCTCTATATATAAAGCTGAAGTTGTTTGTGTATGGCAGGTTTGGTAGCCTTCAACTAACACTATCTCCTCCGAGACCCTGCTGCGCAAGTTGACGAAAATTGAGCGTATGATAAAAGAAGGCTTGCTCTTTATTCCATAGATGATAAAATTCAAATCGGACCATGTTAAGACCAAAAATTATTTACATCAAAAAGGTGCTTTTTTTCTATGAAAATCCCTATTTTTTACGATGTTTTGGCTGCTGTGTCGCCATCTTTCGGTGTATTTCAACCAGAAAAAAATGTTCACTTAAAGAGAATAACAAGCTACATAATGCAAAATTTTTACTTTTTAAAAATTCCAATTCTAAAGAGTCGAAACAAACCCGACCAACGCCGGGCGATACTGCTAGATTAAGCTAATCCTAACTTCTAATTTTCTAACCGTTGAAGATTGTTGGACATTTGTTTGAATGCTGGTTTTCGTTGCGTCAGTCACAGATAGCTTAGATTTCTCTTTGCCTATCACAGAAAGTTGTTGTTTTTCTTTTATTTATTTATTTATTTTTTGTTTTGCTGTTATTCTTGCTACTTCTGTTGTTGTGGTGGATTTTGTTGCTGTGGTGGTGTTTGTCGCTGTTCTTGTTATTTGCTGTCCTCAGGTCAGCATAGAACAAGCTGACCTCTGATACAGAGGTAGTATGAATATCAGAAGAGCTCCAAACAGAGCGAATTCAGTGACTTTGCAGATTCCACGGCCGTAGCAAACGGTTCTCGTCAATCAGCAACATAAATAAGAGTGCTTCTATGCGCCACGAGTCCTTATGGGAGGTTCTCTCAAGGTAACACAGTACTCTGTGTTCTAACACCACGTACACTTTTAAGTTGGAGAAAAAGTTTAGTTTTCGGTATTCATATTCCTTCTGTCGATATAAATTATGTTTTTAATAAGCCCACTGGCTATTTGCAATATTAGTGCCTGAATAGACACTGATACATTCTATATATCGTTGACCGAAGTTTCGACTGTTATGACGCGACCGGATGTCTGAAACTGAAGAGCTCAAGACAGAACGAAATCACTTGATCTAGCGGTTACGGCGACCGTAGCAGACGGTTCTCGTCTGTGAATGATATAAATACGAATGCTTCTATGCACCACGAGTCCATAAGGAAAGGGCCTCTCAAACTAAATAATGCAGAATTCTGTGTTCTAACATAACCGCCACGTTAAGTTGGAAATAGAGATTACCTTCTAGCATTCATACTGCTTCTGTTGCTATGGGCAAGTGTCTTCTACTCTGGCTTGGGGCCAACCAAAGCATTGTAAGTGGAATTGGTAGACGAAAACTAAAAGAAACCCGTCATGTGTATGTGTGTGTTTGTCCCCCACCATCGCTTGACAACTGATATTGGTGTGTTTACATCACCATGACTTGGCGGTTCGGCAAACCTGGCCCATAGAATAAGTACTAGGATTACAAAGAATAAGTCCTGGGGTTGATTTGTTCAACTAAAGACGGCACTTCGGCATGGCCGCAGTCAAATGACTGAAACAAATAGAAGAATAAAAGAAAAGAATATATATATATATATATATGTATAGAAAATAGTAAAAAGTGAAAAAACTACAGAAGGCTTGTTTTAAAAGGTTAAAAAAATATATATTTGAGTCATTATGTCTGAAGAATGTTATAATTTTTTTTCATACAATGACATAGTTTTTGAAGAAATGACCGGTTTCGCGTTCAGCTTTTCAAATTTCTTACATCGTTTTGTTTACGTTGAGAAGTGTGAAGAAGGGTTCCAGATAAGGGGAGGTAATAAGTGATTTCTTCCGGTGTAAGAAATTTGAAAAGCTGAACGCGAAACCGGTCATTTCTTCAAAAACTATGTCATTGTATGAAAAAATTTATAACATTCTTCAGACATAATGACTCAAATATATATATTTTTAACCTTTTAAAATAAGCCTTCTGTAGTTTTTTCACTTTATACTATTTTCTATATATTCAACCACGTGTTTTCACACACCAACTTTCTCACCTATATATATATATATATATATATATATATTATATATATATATATATATATATAATATATATATATATATATTTACATTTATTTATATTTCTTATTTTCTTTATATTCTTTATACCCCCTTTACATCTCCTTATATCTCTTTATATCTTTATGCTCTACATTTTATATTTTTCTATACTTACACATTTATACATTTTTTACCCCTCGTCCTGAATCTCGCCCCTCCAGCTTCACGTCTATATATGTATTTATTTATTTACCATTACTTCAACATCCAATTTTCCTCATTCTACATTGAGAGAAGAAAGAGATGGACGCTTCAATTCTATGCTGCTGCCGCATTATGTCGTACGCGAATGAGAGGATTTGCATCCCCAACCAAGAATTTTTGATGTAACACATGTCCTTGTGGAAGCTGTTGTGCGCGGCTGAAGAAGGCCACAGACATACATTATGCATTGTTATAAATCTGTCTAATAAAGGCCCGAAACATATGTACCGCTGAATCCTTCGCATCATGTTTTTATTTTGATCAATTATATATATTAATATATATATATATATATATATATATATATACATATATATATATATATTATATATACATATATATATATATATATATATATATATATATACATATATATATATAGAGAGAGAGAGAGAGGGAGACAGAGAGAGTGAGAGAGAGAGAGGGAGACAGACAGAGAACAAAGTGTACGTACGCCGCTATGTATATTATATAATTTTTTTTTGTACCGTCTATCTGGATGTTTTGTTGTCCCTTTTTGTATCACCTAGTTGTCCGAATGTTTTGCGTTCTTATCCCATTTGTATTTATATATATATATATATTATATATATATATATATATATATAATATTATACCGAGATACAGCAGGTGCAAACAACAAGCCTAAGACATCTCAATACATCTAAGGGAACATCCCCTTCTTTAAGAATGTACCAGATGTGACACAAGCTGCATAGATTCATGCAACACTATTAGATGCACAAAATCCTACACATAACGGACAGTTGCAGTGCCAAATCTATTTTGTTTCCCTCAGGAATTATTATTATTATATTATTATTATTATATTTATATTATTATTTGATTGAACGCCACACATCCATTTCCAATTAAGTTTATCCTAATCTTTTTGAAGCGACTCTACTCTATATTGTTTTCTCCCCCTATCGTTTTCCCTCTCATCCTTTCTCTAACTTCTTTTTTCTCCCCTTCACCATTTTCTATCTGTCTCTCTCTACCCCTCATTCTTTTTACACTCTCTCGTTGCTCACACGTGACCATCGTCCATCTTTATTTTCCTCATGTAATCATCTTTCTTTTCCTTCAGGGCTGTCCTAAAGACTGGACGTATCCTAACTCTCTCTTCTTCCTTTTCTCTTGTCAAAGAAAATATTTCTCCAACGTTCGCTATTTTACCCTCGTTTTGGTCTAACAACCCTCCATAAATCCAAAATTTTATTTTGGTACTTATGGAGCAACTATCTTCGAAAACTCATATTGTCCTTCAATGCTCGAAATGAGGAGTAGATAGACAGCTGACAACTTTGACCTGTACCCATATATGCATACATACATACATACTACATACATACTACATACATACATACATACATACATACATACAGTACATCATAGATATATATATATATATATATATATATATATATATATATATATATATATTAGAGAGGAATCTGTTATATAAAATCATAATTAACTGATCCTCCAGTATTTTCTTTTACCTAAAGCCAGGAACTTTTCAGCACCTACTCGTATAGAAACATGATTTTTCAAAAACTGCTGTAGATTTCTTACATTTTCAGTTTAGCCTTAGTCTTTCCTTCTTTGTAAATTATATTTTAATATTTGAGTGTAAGAAAAGTGAAACGATTTCATTTTGTATTCGAAACCGTTTGAGCTGATTCAACTCGCAGAGTATTTACTATTCACTCACTATATATGCCACTCTCTGGCGACCATTCCGCAAAGTAAACGAGTAATGAAGACATATACCAATAAGTAATGGTAACACACACAAACACACATACACACACACACTCGCGTATGCATGTATGTATATTTACGTTACCATTTCTTATTGATGTGTGTGTGCGTTACCATTACTTAATGATGTACGTCTTTATTACTGGTTTACTTTGCAGAATGGTGGACAGAGAGTGGCGTATAAGTGAGTGAATAATAGTAAATGCTTTGCGAGTTGAATCAACACATACGTATGCATGTAAGCATATTTACGTTACCATTTCTTATATATATACATATATATATAGGGAAGGGGCTGGTGACACAATCTTTTCATTCACACTTTGAATTTGGTGATACTAGTTGCGGATTCTAGCTCGCTCTGATACTGAGTTGAGTTGGTGCCTTCTAGTATCTCAAAATTCAATATATAATCATTTATGATTATAGTATTCTACGCTGAAGAGAAAAGAAGTTTTGGTAAGGTAGAATTATTTAATATTTAATTCTTATGCTTTCCTAAAAACTTGATTTCGAAACGTGCGTCCGTAGATAACTTAAAATTGTATGATAGATTGCCGTCAATTCATTCTCTCTTACCTGTTTGTGTCTGCCTTCCAATTGCTGTTTTTACTGAGATCTCCCTTTTTAGTAGAAGAAATAGCTATAACTCTTTGACTGCTATTTCTAAATTCGGTATGTGGTAAGGCAATTCGTTGCTAAACCCTTTATTGCTTAGTATTACATATATATATATATATTAAATATGTGATTAAGAGGAAAGATCGTAAGAAATTATTATGGGGTGAGAAAGTAGCTTTAATAAAACTGAAAAAGGTAATTTGATTAATATGACGTGGGATTAATATACAGGAGGAGGAGCAGAGGGAGGAGGAAGTAAAAGAGGAGAAAGATGAAAGCTGGAGAAGTTAAAGGAGGTGGTGTTTCAGCTTAGAGCCTCTCCATCAAACCCAGATAAACCAATAAGAACGCAAACGAATTGAGAAAGAGACAGGAGAGAGAAGAGGTGAAACCAAGCAGTCAGCTTAATCAACAAAACAGCAGCATGACAAACAAAGTACGTCTGGTGCTTTTTATACTGTAAAGCTAGCCTCCCTCACTACCTGCTTACTTCGTATAGTTTCATCGTCATAATTTTAGTTTCCGGAAATCGCTAGTAAAAGTCTGCCGTTGATGACCAATCAACATCGCATTAGCCTCTCTTGCTGCCTGGTTGCTGTTGTTACGTTTCACCGTTCACCACACCTTTTCTTCTCTCGAAGTTTTAGAACGAACAGAAAAAGCTATTATTTATTGTATGACGAAGGTAGCGAATGTGTGCATTGATATTTATTCTCTATTATTGGTTTCTGCTATTGGACTTTTGACTAGATTGGGGTATCATCATATAAATATATTTTATCTTTTACTTGTTTCAGTCTTCAGACTGCGGCCATGCTGGAGCACTACCATGAAAAATGTTTCAGTCGAATGAATCGAC
>NC_042999.1:114761506-114774006 GCF_006345805.1 Octopus sinensis
ATATGATACTTACTATATCTATTCAGAATCACATACTTTTCATTTTAAGACAACACGTGTTCCATGACAGTATGTCGGTATTGTTGAGATATAAGTTCTCTAGTTTCAATACTCGATTAGATCGACGTACTCCCAATCTTCAGGTCTGGATTCTACACATTTATTACTCTATCTACATCCTATATAACTCTATGATAATCGAAATTATTTAAGTAAAAATCGTTAACGTAATTTTACTTTACAAATTAATGAATAAAAATAAAAATAGAAATGATGAATGAACCTTAAAAATTTAAGGAATAAAAGAGGATAAAAAATACGAATAAAAATACGGAATAAAAATAAAAATAATGAACCAAACTACAGCCGGCTATTACCAGTAAAGGTTTTAGTTGCCTATTTTGTACAAGACATTGTAGATCTTTAGTTGGGCTAAAAAGTCACATTCGATCACAGCACCAGTAACAGTTAAGCTTCGTGCAATGGCCATACACGATAACGAGGGGGCAGCCATAAAAATATATATATATATATATATACATACATATATATATATATATATATATATATGGCCTGCTCGCTTAGCCAACGGGGTGGCGTCATTCGAAGGCTAAAACAATGTGAACGCATTGTGACCAGCGATGTGTAACTACATCTGATGGACTGGTCGGTTACGTGATCACGTGATCACATATATATACACACACACACACACATATATATATATATATGGAAATAGAACTATAAATAGGGCTTCTCAGTCCAATATATACATGCTATTTATAGCTTCATGTGTGCTTCGACCTTCATTCCAAAAGCGTATTATTTCACGTTCTCTACAAAGTTTATAAATTGTTATGACGTCAAAAATACATAAACATATATACATATATAAAATTAAATATTAATTATAACTGAGGGTACACAAATAATAATGATATCTTTATTTATTGATATATATAGATAGATAGATAGATAGATAGACAGATAGATAGGTAGATAGATAGATAGATAGATAGATAGATAGATAGATAGATAGATATAGATAGATAGATAGATAGATAGATAGATAGATAGATAGATAGATAACTATTAATTATTACTGAGGGCATACGAATAATAATAATAATAATAATATCTTTATACACACACACACATATATATATATGTATGTATATATATGTATATATACAAACACACACACATGCGCGAATATACATACGTTGAAAAATAAATGAAATGGGAAATAAGGAAAGCTTCTAAGGCAGAAAGTTTAAGTAAACATACATACATTCATACGTATATATATATATATATATATATATATATATATATATATATATATATATATATATATATGTCAATAATTGTTCCACGTCCTGCGTTGGTGTTGTTTTTCTCTTTTTTTCTGTGTTTTCTTGTTTGGATTAACTATATATATTATATATATATATATATATATATATATATATAATATATGAATATATAGCCTGAGAGAGATGTACATGTGTGTGTGTGTGCGTGCGGGGATGGGTGAGCACGCGCTCATGTGAATCCGTATATGCATTTATGTTGTTTAACATAACATTGCTTGTTGATACAAGACCAGCATTTAATCGAAGTGGTAACTTAGCTAATCGACAGAACATTGAACGGCATATAATTTATCAGACTGGAATATGTACTTGTTCGTTTATGATCGCCGAAATAACACTCAAGGGCAGCGCCCTTAGTATGGCTATAATGACTCAAAACAACACCCGGTTAGTAGAATTTAGAACTGTATAGGACCATGTCACTTTTCTTTTTAAGTCGATGAGTGTGATATGAAGGAGACTTCGCTGCTGCTTCTAATAGGTTGTGAGACCACAAACACTGTTCTTCGTTGACACGTCATAGGGTGGTACATCGTAGATTCCGATTTAGTCCATGAGAGATGACCTATTTGATGAGTGCCAACAAGTTAACTGTAACATTAGATTTGAAAGCAGTTTAAACGGAATTATAGTTTCAATAACGAGAAGCCACTTGACTAATCTCTCCCCCTCTCACACTAGGAACTTTATCTATCTATCTATCTATCTATCTATCTATCTATCTATCTATCTATCTATCTATCTATCTATCTATCTATCTATCTATCTATCTATCTATCTACTTGTCTACCTATCTATCTATTAAACAAATAAATTGATTGATAAAAGGATGGGTTTATGAATAATTAGGTAGATAGAAAGATAGATAAGTTTCTTTATTGGCCACACAGGGCTGCACACAGATGGGACAAGTTACAAGGTAGAGCTTTTCTTTTGGGGGATGAAAAAAAACAAAAAACAAAAAAAAAGAAACAAAAAAATGGTGGCATAAGTTTTCGATCAAAAGGGATCGTAAAAGGGGAAAAAAAGAACAAAAAATAAAATTTTAAAATTTATAAAAAAATAAAAAAAGGAAAAGGAACAAAAGAAAAGAGAAATGAAAAAAAGAAGAAAAAAGGGGAAAAAAGGGGAAGAGGAAAAAAAACGATCAATAAGGATCGTGTATCACAGTGTTATGATGTATGGTGTAAAGGGGAAAGCAAGTAAGGTTTATCCGTGGGAAGAAAAGCCTACGAAAAAGACCACGGTAACCTTGGTCAATATTGTTATAGAGAGAGAGAGAGAGAGAGAGAGAGAGAGATGAATGGATGGATGGATAGATGGATGGATGGGTGGGTGGATGGATGAATGGATAGATAAATAGATATATAGATAGATAGAGAGAGAGATGAATGGATAGATGGATGGATGGATGGGTGGGTGGGTGGATGGATGAATGAATAGATAAATAGATAGATAGATAAGTTTCTTTATTGGCCACACAGGGCTGCACACAGATGGGACAAGTTACAAGGTAGAGCTTTTCTTTTGGGGGATGAAGAGAACAAAAAACAAAAGAAAAAAAAGGGGTGGCGTAGGTTTTCGATCAAGAGGGATCGTAAAAGGGGAGAAAAGAACAAAAAACAAAAAAAAAATTGAATAAAATAAAAGGAGATAGATAGATAGATAGATAGATAGATAGATAGATAGATAGATAGATAGATAGATAGATAGATAGAGATATAGATAGATTGATTGATAGATCAGTATCACTCTAATTATGTATACATTTTGGTAGCTAAATAGCTTGATAAGTACCTAGCTAGCTTGCTCTGTAAATATCTATCTAGGTAAATAGCAGGCTCTATAACTTCCTATCTATCTATCTATCTATCTATCTATCTATCTATCTATCTATCTATCTATCTATCTATCTATCTATCTATCTATCTATCTAAAAAAAGATGGGTGAATGTAGCAAGGATGGCAAGTATGAATGACGAAGCCACCTTGACTATGATTCTATGAACCGTAAAAATTAATACAGAGAGTTGCTTATTTGCAACAAAAAAAAAAGAAATATAACATGTGACTTCATTGACCGAGGTTACCGTGGTCTTTTCCGTAGGCTTTTCTTTCCACGGGTAAACCTCACCTGTTCTCCCCTTTACACTTCACATTGACATTTCTGTGATAACGATCCCTATTGATCAATTTTTTTTCTCTCCCCCCACCTTTTTTTTTTTTATTAACCCCTCCCTTTTTTTTAGTCCTCTTCCTTTCCTTTTACGATCCCTTTTGATCGAAAACCACCACTCCCTTTTTTTACCCCCAAAAGAAAAGCTCTACCTTGTAATTTGTTCTATCTGTGTGCAGCCCTGTGTGGCTAATAAAGAAACATATCTATCTATCTATCGAAGTTACTGATTATTGCTGATATCTAGTGGTATATCCAGCTCTAAACTTGCATAATTCTGTCAATACTACTCGGTATCTATTTATTTTTATAATGATCTCTCTATATATGACAATAAAGTCATTTACAGTACTGTAAGCTAATTTTATGGCTTTCTTTACATGAGAAAAACTGGTCGTATCAAAGAATCTTTACTGAATGTCCGATTTAACAACACCGGCTCACTTAGACCTGTAGTCATCCCCGTTAATTTTCCGCATCTTAAGGGAAGATTATACATTATGGTGTTGTGTCTCGGCGTCGTTGAGAACAACACGTGATCTACCTTAGAACCAGCTCTTGCAGTTGTTATCAATAACTAATTTACATTCTGTTAAAATGCAGCTTCTTCCACGCACACATCGTAATCCACCAACCAGTGATGTAACCCTGTTCTAAAGTTAGTGGGAGTGTGCACATAAAAAATACACATACCAAACAATGTTAACTCATTTCTCTTATATAAAGAAATAAATGCGTCCTTTTAAAGCCTAGCCAGGCTCATGGGCCTGGTTTCCCGGTTTCTATAGACGAGACGCCAGTCTATCGCAGCGTTACTCATTTTTGCCAGCTGAGTGGACTGGAGCAACGTGAAATGAAGTGTTTTGCTCAAGAACACAACGCGTCGCCCGGTCCAGAAATCGAAATCATAATCTTACGATCAAGATGCTGACACCCTAACCCCTAAGCCACGCGCCTCCACCATTTCTCTTATATTGCACAAAATATTTTCATTAATTATAATATACGTAATTGTATTCAACATCATTAATTTCACGTTTCAATAATAATGTGTGAAACTTACAACTATTGGCATAGGTGTGACGTGAGAAAAATGAACCTCCGTGGGATCGTCCAGTGTCGAGAGGTTATGACATCAGGGTTTATTTTAGTTCTTCAGTGGCCACCAACACATCACAGGAAATTGAGCAGACAGTTTAAAAACAGGAGAGGTGGGTCAAATAAATTTAATGACTCCGAGACCATGCGATTAACAAAGAAAAAAAAAGGAAGAAAAGAAAAAGAGATTCGACTTTTATTGTACAAGTGAACTAAAGAGTTAAAAGCAAATTGTTGAAAAGGCGCCAATTTTGAAAAATGTACTCGGCGGGGAACGGTCGCCCCCACCCCACTCGCTCCCATATTCGCTACGTCACTGCCATCAACTGTCTTTTATTCATACACCCCGATACATGGCACCACCAAACCGCTACACACTGGGATGTCTTGCACATACCAACTACTAACACCTTACATTAGTTGAACCAACAAGGGAGCTTATACGTGTCCACCCTACCTACTTGAAATAACAGACAAATCTCCCTCAAATCAAGTAACATCGACTTAGAAAAGCAAACATTTATTTATTATTCTACGATAAAAGTGGGTAAAAATGAGATGTTTATGGCTGGAATGCCTTCAGTCATAAATGTGCTTGATAAGGGCTGACCCGAAGCTAACCAACGAAAACGAATTTACTTGACTCACCGTAATTCGTACTCGGCCTTCCTTATACATTACTTAAATCTCTGCTCAATCATATATAAAAGCATCTCACATATACTTCACCGGCTCTCACTGCCATCAATAACACACAGACTTCAGTTTTCCACTCACACTGGTTATTTATTCATATATGTATTTATTTATTTCCCTTATCATCATTATTTGCCTTTTGTGCAAAGCTAGATACACTTGTTTTGCTGAAAACGCAACTTCCTGACACGACTACTTCCAGCATACTATTCAAGCTTGTCACATCCCTTAAAGAAGCACCAACTCTTTTCTTTCGCCCTTTTTGTTCCCGTTTGCTCGCTATATTGACTAATGACTCCTGTCCGAAACGTTTACTTTTCGTTAATTAAATTGCCTTGATATTTTGTTCGTGTTTTTGATTGTTTTTATCAATTTAACTTTGTTCGTGGACATTTACTTTGTGTGTACGCAAATAATATATATATATATATATATATATATATATATATATATATATATATATATATATATATATATATTCAATATGTGACCCCATGTATATCGTTGGCGATTTTTTCCTCTGTCTTCCCTTCCTTGGATCTTTCCTTTTTCTATGTTTCTGACGAAGAGCTCCACTTGAAACGTTAAATCCTCCTTCTTCCTTTCCTTTCCTGAGCATTCAATAACACTATACTTGTTACACGTCCTCGCGTTGTTGCGTTTTCTCTTTGTGTTTTCATTTTTGGATTAACTATATATATATATATATACATATGTATATATGTAGAGACATATATACATATTGTATGTATTGTGTGTGTGTGTATGTGTCCTTAGACCGAACTGTACTGAACGTCAGTTTATCCACGTCGTCGTGACAACCTCTGAGCAGAAAACGTTTACAATGGAGACTTTCTGTACCAAGCTTATGCCCCCATTACAAACCTTTTCATTTACACGGCCCTGGGACCGACTAGAATTTTCATTTGAATGACAATGAGGAGGCCGTAATCAGTCCATCATAAAAGAATCGGGTCCAAACCTTAGCAGGTACTTTATTTTATCGACCCTGAAATGATGAAAGTTAACCGTGGATGGTTTCGAACTCAAAAGGGAAAGAGTCGAAACCAATACTGCAATGTTTCTTGTCTTTTTGACGAGTCTCCCAATCGACTGACTCACAAACATACACAGCCATTCAAAATATGTGTACGCGCGCGCGAGTGTGTGTTGTGTGTGTGTGTGTGCGTGCGCGCGCGCGCGAGTGTGTGTTGTGTGTGTGTGTGTGTGCGTGCGCGCGCGCGGACCAGCGGGCATGTGTCTGCAAATATATACAGACAAGTACACACACATATGAATGTATGTATCATACACACATACACACCACACACACACACACACATACATAAACACATACATACATAACATACATACATACATACATACATACATAAATAAATGCAAATTTCTTATAGACCTGCTTGAACATAAAGTCCCTCACCGTGTATAAATGAATACAGAAACTATGAAAAGCTATATTTCGTTATAGCATTCACTTTCCCATACCATTGCACCATTAATAACCGATTTGAGATAAACTGCATCTCTACGCATTCTATCTTTGAATTAGAAAGCAATAAAAGTTTTGGAATCAGTAAATGTTGTTGTTTTTTTAGTTTTTCACTAAAAGGTTATTGATTATTTAAGGTCATTCTAAAAGCGGCAAGCTGGCAGAATCATCAGCACCCCGGGTAAAATGCTTAGCAGCATTTAGTCCGTCTTTACGCTTTGAGTTCAAATTCCGCTGAGATCGACTTTGCTTTTCATCTTTTCGGGGTCGATAAAATAAGTATCAGTTGAGTACTGGAGTCAATATAATCGACACACCGCCTCCCCCGAAATTTCTGGTCGTGTGCCACAATTTGAATTCATTATGTAAGGTTATTCTAAGTATGAGTTATTAGGGTATGAGTAAGTATGAGTAACTCTATGTCACGCCGAGGAGGTCCCATACGACCGAATGTCTCGAGTTGTCACCCTACATACCAATAAGAGTAAATTTTCACTGTACGCTCTCCCCTTCACATTCAATGTTTAATTAATTTGAATTTTGGAGCTGTCTTTTCTTTTGACAGGAATTATCCTTAATGCTAATTATTTTTCTTTACATTACAGATGTAATTTTAATTAATTAAACATTTTCTTTTTGGCTCACTACACTATGTGTGTCCCACCCCTTCTGCCACCTACTTAAGTAATTGAACACTAATAATTATTTATATTCCAGCTACTAATAGCTTGTTCTATCTGTTGGCCAGCAGACACATCTTTGAACAGAATCAGCCACCGAACACATCAGTGTTAATAAACAATTTAATAACTTTAACTTGATTCAATTACAATTGATATGGCGACCGTTCATAGTTAATATATTCCAGTTAACGTGCGGATTCAAGCTGTTCTGTTGGTTCGTCTCCAAATTTTGCACAGTTGGCAAAGCATATTGTTGACAATGACAGCGCAAAGCTATCGGCACTATAAACTTTATACGTGTGCAGATCTAATTTAAATGTATTCAACCGCCAGTCGGAATTAGCTCGATCACGTGATAAGTTTTTTGTGTAACGCAGTGCATAAAGTCGGTCGATTACTTTCTCATGAATTTTTTATTCGCGTTTTCTGATCTTTATATTTATATTTTTATTTCATTTATATCTATATATGTCTGTATATTTTTGTGTGCGTGTGCGCATGCGTGTGTGCATGTGTATTTCTTTTTTTATTAAACTTCTTTGTTTCTGTATCACTCTACAAAGAACACACATTAACTAGCATTATTCTCATCAATACACTCCAGCAATCTAAAGGAAGATGTTAATAGAGGAATATTAAATAAGAAGCTGATGATATTTCAAGCACCATTACACGAAAACCATGGAAGCAAACTACATTAAATTTCTTGGCCAACCTTTGATATTTACTTGCTTGTGAGCAGCCGTACACTTTGAGCAGGAAGTTGACACCGCCGGGATCGTTTATCTCGGCACCTTTGGTTAGTATATTTGCTCATTTGCCACATCATTTAGAAAAGAAGGAAAAGCAGCATCAGCAGAGACAGTCAAGAGACTGGAATAGAATACATGAAGAAGTTGAGGGTTGGTGTGGGGGCTGTTTAACAAGCTCAAGTACGTTCATGATTTAACAGGTATTTCATTAGGGACTAAACTTTGATCAAATATGGATAACGTAAATCTTTCTAGATGTAACACTGTTCTATCAAAACTGAATTTAGGAAGAACGTTGATGTAAATAACGATCACACTCGATGTTGCACGCGCATGTGTGTGTGTATGTGTGTGCGTGCATGTTCATATATGTGTCTGTGTGTGTGCGCGTGCATGTGCATATGTGTGTGCACGCGCGTGCATTTTCATACGTGTATGTGTGTGCATGCATTTTGATACGTCTGTGTGTGCATACATGTGCATATGTGCATACATGTGCATAAGTACATACGTGTTTGTGCATGTGCATACGTCTTTGTGCATGTGCATATATACATATGTAAATGTGCATACATATTTATCTGTATGTGAGTATGCGTGTACATACGTATAAGAGCACATGTGTGTATATACGTATATACATGCGTGTATTTACGTATAAGAGCACATGTGCGTATACGGCTATACAAATCCGTGTGTGTATATGTGTATGCGGGTATACATATGTAAGTGTATATACATATTTGTGTATAATGATATATCATAATGATATATATACTCTGATTTAAAGAGACATTTCTTATCTAAATGACTGAAAAAGATAATGAGCTAACTCCAACTAGAATCGAACCCACAAATCAATGCTTGCGCATTTGATTGAGCCTGAGCAGTCATCCCTAAATTTCAGTCAAATTTAATGTATAGAAACGTAACTCTCTAGAATCGCTTGTAATTCTAAACAAACCCGAATGCTTAATAAGTTACGGAGATAAAGCTAGTACTAAAGGTGCCATATAAGCGTTGGTTTATGGGTTCGATTCTAGTTGAAGTTAGCTCACCATTTTTTTCAATCAACTGTTTAAATAAAAAAAAATATCGCGTTAATTCGGAGTATATATATTATTATGATATATTATTATATAATTATTATTGTATAAAAAATGACTTTAATAGTCGCCTTATTTCCGTAACTTATCAAGCCTCCAGGTTTGTGTACAAATATTATATACGCATATTATTTACAAATATTATTATACGCAGAGATACCTGGCCTTGCTCGGGATTAAAATGGCATTGTCTTTTTATTATTTTACTTGTTTCAGTCATGTGACTGCGACCATGCTGCAGTACGGCCGTTGCTCAAACAAATCCACCACAGGATTTATCCTTTGCAAACCTAGTACTTATTCCATCAGAGTCTTTTGCCGAAGCGCTAAGTTATAGGACGTAAGCACAGCAACATCGGTTGTCAAGCAATTATGGGATACAAACATAGATACACACACACACACAAATATACACATATACAAGACAGTCTTCTATCAGCTTCCGTGTACTAAATACACAAGGTTTTGGTCGGCCTGAGGCTATAATATATATATATATATATATATATATATATATATATAACACATACACACAATATGTATATATATCCATATATTGCTGGTCACAATGCGCTTTTCATCGTTTTAGCCTTCGAATGACGCCACCCCACTGGCTAGGCAAACAGTCCAATATCCGCCCCACTCGATCGAAAGCGGGGGACTGGAGTAAAAACACAACACGCTGTCCGGTCTGGGAATCGAACCCACGATCTAGCAATCGTGAATGCAACGGCCTAATCACTAGGCCACGCGCCTAATATTTATATATTATATATTAGAACATCTATTTTCAAAATTTGCCAACGATAGCATTGGTGTACACATGGTCGATGCTTTGGTAGTGTTATACAATTGTGATGGCCATCACAATTAGGAACAGTTGTTTCTATCTTAAATTCTTTGGGGCTTAAACTCTCAAATGATGCTAACCTTACTAGGACTGACTTTTTAGACGTTCTCTGAGACCTCAAAACTAATTTCTATAAGCCCTTTTAAAAGCCTAAGAGAATCTAAAATATAAATGAACGTTCCTGCCACCCCCACCCCATTGTATATAAAAACCTAATTCCAAACATTAGACGCAGAATTACACGTCTTTATTCTTCTAAAGAAATATTTGAAAAGCTCACCATATTATTATAAGGCTCTACAAGATAGCATCTTTACTGATAAAATATTTTATAACCCTTCACCACTTCAGTCAGCTGGTCGTGAGAATAGGTCTCAAAGTTTTATGGTTCCCCTCCCCGTTAGAAGAAATTTAAGTAAAATATTCCTACATTTATTTGATATTCACTTATCTAGCAGCCATAGATACAGAAAGATATTTAATAGACACACGATTAAAAATATTTTTTTCTTTTTCCCACCCCGTGTAAAGACCTATTTCAATAAATAGCCGACGACTCGAAACTGCCCTGGATGCATATGCAGAGATAAATGTAAATGTCTTCTAGGGCTGGAATGCGATATATCTTCCATTGTTTATGTAACACAGGTATCAGCAAAGTATGACGATCGCCGAACAGAGATTGAGCGCTACAATGGATCAATGGAACGAAAAGTTACATCCAGATATAACAACCATGTTTCGACCTTTAGCATTAATGTGTGTGCGTGTGTATCTATCTATTTATCTATCTATAAATATATGTGCGTGTATGCATGCATATATATGTGTGAGTGTATGTGTACACACACACGCGCATATATTGGAAATTAAAGACGAAAATAAACTTTAACTTCAAATGGAAATACTTTCCAGACGAAACCCTAAATTTACAAGTGAAAAAGATCTTCGATGTGTTCACTCGAAAGACTGTGCCTGTTAAAGAACTTAAGAACCTGCAAAGACTGTAAAAATTCCAAGAACGAGATTTTTTCTTTATGTCCGCGTTTTAAAAATACATCTTCGTAGGATTTAAAGACAGACCGACGAACACATTTTAAAATATTCTTATTTGGTTTACGTATTTTTGATATACATGAGTTGTTGCAACATAGTTTATCTCCCTGTGTTTTTCTATCTGTTTTTCTTTCTGTCTTTTCGTTTAGTTTCCACTTAAATGTCATTTGATTTGAACGCAGCTTACAAACCGTCTTGTTTTTATCAGCTTGAAAAATGGCGAAATAAATTGACATTTCGACTAAGAAACCCTGGGTATCTGTATTTTCGTTACAATGTTATATGTATATATATGTGTGTGTGTGTGGTGTGTGTGTGTGGTGTGTGTGTGTGTGTGTACGAGGTATACTGAAAAGTTCCTTGCTTTGGGTAAAAGAAAATGCAGGAGGATCAGTTAATTATGATTTTACTCAACATATTCCCCTCTCAGATTCACACCTATTGCAGCGGCCATTCACTTGTGGTAAGTCCTGTAAAAGAACTCGGATTTGGGCCACGTGAAGCGAAGTGTTGGCACAAGAACACAATACAGTACCTCGTTCAGTAATCGAAACTGCAATATTGCGACCGCGTGTGCAACACTCTAACCAATTGCCTTATAATATAGTTTGTATTTTAAGACTGGTATACTTGTACCACAGTTTGTTTATTAAGAAACTGCTCCTTAGGAGGTGGGGACCTTCTTTGGCAATGTTCCTTATAATTTATAATCTGTAAGGATCTTCGAGACAAGACAATATGTCCTGTAAAAATTATGAGAGTTTATTTGCGAGAGAATGGTTAGGATGACCGATAGGACGCTGGGTAATTAATTTACCAAAAATTAATGGTTCGTATCCAATTAGTGACTGTGTCTATGCTGTGACTAGTGCACTAGGCTTTCTCAATGGTCTCAACCAAGTTAACTCCAAATAAATTATCGTTGTTGTTATTTAGCCTCAAGTTATCTCTTCTTAAGTAAACTTACGATGACCATATTTCTAGACTAGACCATATTTCTGAATGCTCCTTATATATGCCGGTAAGATGTGGTCTGAGTTTCAGTTAGTTGATTCGATATCTAAGGAGATGCCGCAGGGTATCTATTTAGACATCAAGTAAAACCATCACTTCTAAACATCACGGTAATCATATCGTCTACAATTTCATCACATAGTAAATATCCTCGCAGGTAGTTATAGTTACATCGCTAAATTC
>NC_042999.1:114779006-114781506 GCF_006345805.1 Octopus sinensis
AATATTAGGATCTAGTCAATTATTGCACTTCGCACAATAATAAAATGCAACCTAAAAAACTTAAAGAAATTGGAATTGAAACTCGCATTGTCGACTTGCTGCAAAAAACCATCCTATATTCTGCAAGGATCCTACGGAAGATTCTTGAGATTTGACATGTGCGCGGTTGCTTTGATAAGATATGGGGCAGGAATAGTATCTTGGAAGAAGCATGAATTACAAGTGATAGACTGGAGAATGCGTAAATTAATGACAATGAACAAGGAACTACACCCCAAAAGTGATGTGTCAAGATTGAATGTAAAGAGGAAAGAAGGGGGACGGGGATTGGTGTGTTTTGAAGGTTGTGTAAGGGAAGAGGAGAATAGCCTGGCTTGGTATGTCAAGGGGAGTAAAGAGGAAATTATTGAAGCAGTGAAAATGCAGGGAGGCTTAAAGTCAACGAAGCCGTAGATCCAACACAATTTAAGAAAGACCAGAGAGAGTAGACGAAGGAAATTGGCAAGACAAGAAAATGCACAGTCAGTTCTTGAAGAAAAAGATGAGATTGATTGGAATAGAACCTGGCAATGTTTGCAGAAAGGAGACTTAAAAGGGCCCACTGAGGCATTAGTGTGCAGCGCTCAAGAACAAGCTCTCAGAACAAACTACTCCAAACTGATAAAAACACTGACTCACCACAGTGTAGGATATGCTCTGAGAAAGGGGAAAGTATAAACATATTATTAGAGAGTGTTGTAAGCTTGCACAACGCAAATACAAAAGGAGACACGACAATGTGGCTAGATATGTCTGTTGGCTGTTGTGCGGTAATGTAAACCTCGGGAGAACAGAACAATGATATGAACACGAGCCAAAGGGAGTAATGGAAAACGAACATTACAAAATAATCTGGGATTTTAACATGCAGTGCGACCAAGTCATAGAGGCGAGACGACCAGATATTGTGATTATCCTAAAAAGATGAAAAAGAAGTAAAGATAATAGATGCTGCAATACCAGGCGATTCTAAGGTGAAATGTAAGGAAACAGAAAAGATTTATTTCTTTATTGCCCAGAGGGGCTAAACATAGAGGGGACAAAAAGGACAGACAAAGGGTTTAAGTCGATTACATCGATCCCAGTGCGTAAATGGTACTTGTTTAATCGACCCTGAAAGGATGAAAGGCAAAATCGACCTCGGCGGAATTAAAGCATTAGGAGCAGTCTCCAAGGGCTTTGAAAAACATATTAAGAAAATTTGAGCTGCTGTCAGGTTTGAGGGGTCCGGAAGACAGCATTGTTGGAGACAGTTCGCATTCTAAGGAGAGTATTGTCTCTTTGTGTCACAGGAGAAGGCACTACTTGAAACCTTTGATGATTTGTTATTAGCTGCTTTCAAGTAAAAAATAACCGGTAATTAAGAACTATCCGCGAGCCTAACAAAATAATAATAATAATAATAATAATAATAAAGGTCACAGAAAAGGTCACAGAAAACGAGAAAGCAACCATACTTGGATATGCCGATACACACAGATAGAGAAATAAGCCAACAGACCAGATATAGTTGTCAGAGATGAGAGAAAAAAAATGCTTTCTAATTGATGTATCAATACCAGCAGATGACAACGTGTCTCTAAAAGAAATAGAGAAACTTCAAAATACAAAGACCTGGAAATAGAGGTAACCAGAATGTGGAATCTAAAAACAGAAACAATTCCTATCATAGTAGGTGCATTAGGTATGAAAAAAAAAATATTCGGACAAATACATACAAAAAACACTAGGTCTCACAAACACATATAACATACAGAAAATTGCACTAATAGGCACTGCACACATCCTACGCAGAACACTTTCCATACAATAACCATCAGAGCATCACAACAAATCACAGCACATACCAAAGGCACACAGAGCTGCGCTCGGCAGTGATGTGAAAGTACGCTATAAAAATAAACTACTGAATAATAATAATAATAATAATAAATAATAATAATAATAATAATAATAATAATAATAATAATAATAATAATAATAATTTTGGCACAAGACCAGCAAGTTTGTGAGAGGGGATAAGTCGATTACCTTGACTTCAATAATTAATTAGTGCTTATTTCATCGACCCCGAAGGCGAAAGTACGAAAAGCAAAGTCGACCTCGCCGAAATTTGAACATAAAGAGAGACAAGATGTTTCCAAGCATTTCGACCGGCATGTTAACGATTCTGCCAGTTCACGCCTTAATAGTAATAATAATAATAATAATAATAATAATCCTTTCTACTGGAAGCACAAGGGCTCAAATTTGGGGGAGGGGTAAGTCGATTATATCGACCTCAGTACTCAACTTAATTTATCAGCCCCGAAAGGATGAAAAGCAAAGTCGACCTCGGCGGAATTTGAACTCAGGACGTAGCGACGGGCGAAATACTACTAAGCATTTCGTCCAGCGTGCTAATGATTCTGCCAGCTCACCGCCTTAATAATATTGATAATGATAATAATAATGATAATAA
>NC_042999.1:114786506-114796506 GCF_006345805.1 Octopus sinensis
AAGGAAGAACTTGGTGTAATGGTTACTGCAGATGTCTGAGGGTATTGGACACAGGAGAAGTGATAAAATCAGGAAAGCGTGTAGGACCGGAAGTCTTGAGTTAAAGTGGTATGAGTTAAACCAGCGTCGATGTGCAGGCGCTGGAGCATACCTTTATGCTAATCAGTCGAGTGGCCCTTTTCTTAATGCGTGGGAAGATGTCTGAGTATGCAACATAAACAATAGCCGAAGCAGTAGCAGAAGCACTACACATAAGAAAACAAAAATCTTGCAGCATTCGTAGCTATGCTCAAAGGCAGGAGTGGGACAATTTCAAGAAATTAAGAATTCATTTTAAAATATTCTCATATCTGATCTTTATTAGGGAAAACGGTTACAACAACAGATGTGTTTTTTGGTTATACTGAACATCTGCGGCGAAGCATAAAACGAATCTTCTTGATCGATAGACAGCGGAAAATCCAACGCTTCGGGTAAAGTACTTTTTCTGGGAGAAGTAGGCAAGAGTGAAATTAAAGACACACCAAAGTATTACATCCTCTATGTTAGGAAAACGGTTATAACAACCTATGTATTTTTGGTCATACTGAACATCTGAAGCGAAGCATAAACCGAATCATCTTGATCGATAGACAGTGGAAAATCCAACGTTTCGGGTAAAGTACTTCTTCAGGGAGATGTAGGCAGGAGTGAAATTAAAGACACACCAAAGTATTACATCCTCTATGTTAGGAAAACTTACTGCAACTGATGAGCAACAGAAGACGGCGTGAGCTTCGTACGTTAGCAGGAAGCTGTAGCCCAGCGGCACTTGGTGGAAGAGATAACATGCGCAAACTTTGCGGCACTCTTTATACGCTGCTCATAGAAGACGTACATTGTTTCCTTGCTCCAGTCAAGTGGGAAAGGAAGCTCTCTTTCTTTAACAAGAAGGTTATGTTTACTTGTCTTTAATTTAAATTCAAGCCACGGTGAGGCTTTATAAATACTTTTATTTCGGTTTTGTTTTCTTATTTATTCTACGTTATGCATAATTAGACGTATATACAATGTATGTTCGAGTAAAATTATATATAACATGTTCGAGTGCAGTCTGACATGGGAAGAACTTTTGCTGTAGAAATATTCTCGGGAAAAAATCTCCTCGACATGTGTGAAAACACATTGGACTGCAATGACAGACAGACAGACAGGCATACAGACAATCAGACAGACATACAGACATACAGACAGGCAGACAGACAGATAGATAGATAGATAGATAGATAGATAGATAGATAGATAGATAGATAGATAGATAGATAGATAGATAGATTGATAGATAGACAGATAGACAGATAGATAGATAGATAGATAGATAGATAGATAGATAGATAGATAGATAGATAGATAGATAGATAGATAGATAATATATAGGTAAATGTATATGAGTGAAAAAGAGCTATGCGAGATATTGTGCATTGCTTCATTTTGCTTCTGCTTAAGTGTATGAACATATATATAAGCCTCTATCTCGAGTGTGTGTGTATTTGTTTCAGACACAGTGCTAAGTGTAAGCAACAATAATGTTTATACTGAGAAGTGAAGTTAAATGGAAACACTTGAACTAAAGCAATTTTTCTAAGCAATATTCAGCAGAACTATTCATTCATTTATTTGAAAATTAACAATTTAGATATAAACATAATTCACTCTATAATAATTCATAATATAGTTGCACAAACGTTTTGCTTTCGTTTCTGTTTGTTAGTCATTTATTTCTTCTATGTATTTTTCTCGTTTTGTTCTAAAACCTAGAATATTCTATTTGGCAATCCCTCAAGGAGCATTGTAAAAGAAGGACATCAGCTAAGTCATATTTAATATCTTTCCCAATATGTAGTTTGATAGGCAATATGTTTTTTTTTTCAGCAAATAAAAACAGTTAAAAAGAATGAAAAAGAGAGAAAAACATGAACAAAGATACTTGCTTGCACTACAGATCATATTCAGTGGTTGGATTATATATAAATCTTATAAAGAAGTGATTTTTTAAATATGATATTTATCTATTTTATATATCTGTATATTTGTTTTCGCAAGCTTTGTATATTTATCTCTTCTATGTGTTCATATGTGTATATGTGTATGTGAGTTTGCCTGTGTGTGTATAGATATAGATATATGTGTGTATATATATAAGTGTATATGTGCGTATGTTTGTTTGCATGTATGCATACGTTTTGTATTGCAGTGTTAGTCTTAACTACTGTTCCATTCACATGGTGTCATTAGATGACGTGTCAACATATATACAAATATATACACGCATACATGATACATACACTGAGAATTCATATCCATAGTTTTCTCTGCCTGTACATTTATATATATATATGCATATATATATGCATATGTAGATACATGTATAAATATATTCATGTATATGTACACACACACACACAGACATATATATATATATATATATATATATATAGAGAGAGAGAGAGAGAGAGAAAGAGAGAGAGAGAGAGAGAGAGAGAGATGCTTTCTTTAACATGATACCGAGAAGAAAAGGATACCCTAATATTTAAATGGTCCGCAGGTGCTAAATCTGGCGAATAGGGCGGGTGCGGAAGCGATATCATGATGTTCTTGACGATAAAATCCAGAGTGAGGAGAACGCGTTTGCAGGGTGCATTGTCATCGTGAAGAATCTAATTCTTTGCGCTTCACAGATCCAATTACTTTCGCCAAATGTCGTCCCTCAGACACTTCAAAACATCGCAGTAGAACACTCGATTGACGGTCTGGCTCTGAGGGACGAATTGTCGAAGCACAATAACGCGGATGTCGAATGAAAAAAATGATGAGCATGCTCTTCTTTGAGCTGCGACTCTGTTGTGCTTTCTTCGGTCATGGAGATGAAAGCCTCTTCCATTGGGACGACTGCTGCTTCGTCTTTGAGTCGTACACGTTAACCCAACTCTCGTCACTGGTGATGATCCTCGACATGAAGTAGATCTTGACAGACATCGATGCAACCTTCTTTTTGCTCAGTGGTCAGAGACACACTGCATGTACAATTTAGACATTAGGATTGCCCACGTGGACTCATACGACAGACCAATAACACCAGTAATGCGACTGATCGTCCTCATGCACAAGCTGATGAATTTTCTCCACATGTCCAGGGGTGACGTTCGTGGCAGGTCTTCCAGATCGCTCATCGTTTTCCAAGAACGTTCCTCCGCCTTTGAAGCGTCCCTGCCACTCGAAACATTGCGACTACAGCATACACATGATCACAAAAAACACAAATTTCGCAACTTACGAAGTAAACACAGCAATGCCAATTGGCACACTGCCTCATGAAAGTCACTGCTAGCTGACACTGCACATGAAACAGTGTGCTACAATCTGCTGGCACACTACAGAGCTAGTCCAGGAATTTTCGATACCACCTCGTATAGTCGTAAATTCTAGTATGCTTTGCTTACTTGGTTGTGACTTACCAAGGAATCCAATATCCGATGATAACCGTCTTCTTCAGTTATGGTCTTGTAAGGCTGAATCTAGTATGTACAGCTTCGGTCGAAGACATAACAAATATTTGGTCAGAAATGCTGTGTGTAGATATATGCGTAAGGTTTTTTATCGATTTTCCAGCCGCACTTTTTCTTTTTAATATCTTGTTTCTTTTTAATATTTTGAATCCTCAGCCAATGATGAGACTACGAAATTTAGCAACGAGTGACAATGTCCTTCATTATTTAAGGTTGATACTGCTCTACTTTAAAGTGATCTTTAACTGGTCTTTGAGCTGTTTCCTTGATTTTCCTGTTAGACGTAGACCATGATGTATGTAAATGGCCGTAGGACTTTGTAAGAATAAGACGTAAGTCACACATGCGCACTACTAGTCCGAACCGTCCCAGTTGATGTCTGAATAGTGTGAATTGACTACTGTCAGCATTGATTTGCTTGAGAATTTCAGCATGAGCATTAATGCATTATCACATCATTCATCTGCAAACGTTATCCTATTCTATATTCGTATGTAGAGTGACTCAATGTCGGGTTAGCATCAATCATACCCTGACGATAATGTTGTTGCTGTTGCTGCTGTTGTTTAGATTTAACTAAGCCCTAATAGTTAATAGATCAGAGAGCTGGTAAGAAAATATTTCAGCCATCACCATCCTGCCTGTTATTGAGAAACCCCGGACTATATTATTTCTGTTATTTGGTAAGACAATAGAATGTGATTTGGTTGTTATTTCTAGCAATTCGTTGTCCACATAGAGTTTCTTTCATTAGCTGACCTCCATGTGGCTCAGAGTTTTTATTTTTTAGTATTGTTACAAGATATTTTGGTCGTTCAATATAGTTGGTCAAAATTACTTCTAAAAGCAATGTGTAACTGTATCATGCAAAGATCTTTTTGATGGAGTGGTTAAACTCCATTGATGAAGTTTTCATCCAAACTAGAGATATGTGATGGACTTAAAGCAGACTTGGACACTCTTTCACTGACTGGGTGACCCTGAAAATACTTAAATCGTTAGTGGTTTGATATATTTGAAACTAATATATTCAGAATCTATTTGTAAAAGAAGTCTTCATTAGTCCCTCGATTTGGCATCACCTGGCACCTTGGACACATTTACTGGAAGAGTCCACTCTGTTGAAAGCATTTGAACTAGGTACCCGGTTCGAAGATATCTTCCTCCCCGTTTCTCCTACTCGTCTCAGAAGCCATGATAAAGGAACATAGACACTACCCTCCTTTAAGATGAAGAGACGAAACAGTACAGAAAAATAGACCGATGGCTTTCAGAATCGGCTAACACACACACATACATACATATATATAAGGATAACATTTTTCAAAAACATTTTATCAGTGGCCACCACAGACGATCTAAGGTCTATTTTTCACCATATTATCATAGAAAATGGGGTTTTTGCCCTTATTTATAATTGTTTATATATATGAAAGTATGGTAAGAAGCTTGCTTACGAACCACATGGTTCCGGATTCAGTACCACTGCGTGGCATCTTGAATGAGTGTCTTCTACTATAGCCTTAGGTCGACCAAAGCCTTGAGAGTGAATTTGATAGATGGAAACTGAAAGGCGCTTGTCGTATATGTATGTTTATGTTTGTGTGTCTTTGTGTTTGCATTTGTCCCCCAACCATCGCTTGAAAACTGATGTTGGTGTGTTTACGTCTCCGTAACTTAGTGGCTCGGCAAAAATGAAGTGATATACTAAGTACTAGGCTTACAAAGAATAAGTCCCGAGGTTGATTTCTGCAACTAAAACCCTTTAAGGCGGTGTTCCAGCATGACCGCATTCAAATGACTGAAGCAAGTAAAAGAATATATGTATGGATGTAGTGAAAGATATGTGTGTGTGTGTGTGTGTTGTTTATGTGTGTGTGCGTATGTGTGTGTGTATGCAGATAGATAGATAGATAGATAGATAGATAGATAGATAGATAGATAGATAGATAGATAGATTATATGCATATATGTATGTGTGCAACTGTTGATGCATGTATGTATGTTTATCTACCTACCTACCTGCCTACCTATCCATATCTATATCTATCTATCTATCTATCTATCTATCTATCTATCTATCTATCTGTCTGTCTGTCTATCTATCTGTCTGTCTGTCTGACTGTCTGTCTGTCTGTCTATCTATCTATCTATCTATCTATAGGTCTATCTATGTGCTTATCATATATCACACATATTTCTACGCATATGCGTGTATATGATGTGTCAATGATAGGCAGTTCGTACAAAATAAGCAACAAAATAACATAAAAGTAAGAATTGATCTTTTGTGTACATCGATTTGAATCCATTTAAGCGGTTCTTTGCATGCTTAAGTATTAACTGTCAAGATTTCAGCTAAAATTCATCTGAACCTAAAACAATATTTGTCAAATATACTTTAAATTATAGATAAAACAATTAAAAGTGTGTTCGATATGAGTTCACAGACCTGAAATCTTTTACAAACTTTTATACATACGAACATAGATACATACATGCATACATACATATATGTATGCATGTATGTATCTATGTACGTATGTATAAAAGTTTGTAAAAGATTTCAGGTCTGTGAACTCATATCGAACACACTTTTAATTGTTTTATCTATAATTTAAAGTATATTTGACAAATATTGTTTTAGGTTCAGATGAATTTTAGCTGAAATCTTGACAGTTAATACTTAAGCATGCAAAGAACCGCTTAAATGGATTCAAATCGATGTACACTACTATCTAAATAAAAGATCAATTCTTACTTTTATGTTATTTTGTTGCTTATTTTGTACGAACTGCCTATCATTGACACATCACATACACGCATATGCGTAGAAATATGTGTGATATATGATAAGCACATAGATAGACCTATAGATAGATAGATAGATAGATAGATAGACAGGCAGACAGACAGATCGACAGACAGACAGACAGACAGATAGATAGATAGATAGATAGATAGATAGATAGATAGATAGATAGATAGATAGATAGATAGATAGATAGATAGATAGCAGTGGCGTGCGGTGACTTCCGGCGTTGGGCATGCAATTAATTTCATTGCCCCCCCCTCCCACCGGCAATTTTTCAGTAAAACATTTTCGTATTCCTACGATTTACATATAAGAGATTCTGAATATGCAGAATAAACAGGGAATAAAAAATGGCTGTGCAGAGATGATCCTGAAATAAGTGTATTGTTTGTATTATTCTTTGCTCTTCGAAACGTCAGTACTTTCCCATCCTCATTCTCCCTTAGAAAAGTCTAAAAATCATAAGTGAAATGTAATAAAGATGAAATTGGATTCTGTCAATATTTTTGCATATTCAGAATCTCTGTTAAAGGTAGGAATCCGAAAAAAAATTTTCACATAAGTTCGTTTTTCAAAGGGGTGCGATTCTGCATTAGCCCCTATACCTATCGGTTGAGCTGAATGAAATGATTTAATTAAAAGAACACATTTAGTTACATTATATGGCCATGGTTTTAGATCGTTACGCTCTCGAAGACAAGTCAGGTTCTTTATCATGCTACTTGTCAATTCCGGGAAAATTATTGACTGTTCTGAGACTTACTGAACTCCGTACATTAAAGGACTACGTCTCACGCACAAACATTGAAAATACACGCATATACATGAATACGCACACAATGAAAGACAGCGAAAATTCAACATTGTAAAAAGCCTCCCAAAACTGTTGTGGCAGAAGTCAACATCTCTGAGATTGAAACAAGACACTTATTGAAAATGAAACAAAACACTTATTTACGGCCGTAAATAGACTACACCCAGCAGCACAGAAAGGGAAATCTATGTAGGTAGGTTTCACGAAGAAATCAAAACATTTCTCCTGCGAAACAATACTGATGTAAGAAGGTCGAACCTTACGTTATAACAAACACTAAGCAAAACCTGTAATATATGCTCTTTAATATATATTTTTTTTAATGTTTTAAAATGTTACTTATCTCATTTATAAATTAATTCAATTCTTCGATCTTTCTGGGCAAATATATCTATCACATTTTCATAGAAATCTTCTCTTTTCATCAATTCTTGTAATAAATCTTTTTCAATTGACATTAGTGCTAACCCAGACAGTCTTCTTTCTCCTGTCGCATTTCTTTGGTATGTTCTAATTCTACTTAATGCAGAAAAGGATCGCTCTACAGAAGCAGTGGTAGACGGAATTGTCAAAATCAACTTGCACAGATTGAAGAGTTCTGGCATAGCTTCAACAAGATCAGTGCTGTTAATGTAACTCATTAAATGACTTACACTTGGTTTTTTAAAATCTTTCATTGAATACATCACATTGAGCTCACTTTGTAATCGTATTACATCAAAAAATCTGCCATAAGTTGTTCTTAAAGAATCTAAAGAGTCCACAGGAAATTGTTTGCAATACTCATCAACTTTGTTGAAATTCAAAAGTTCCATGAATTTAACTCTTCTAAGGATGAATATCGTGCTTTTATTTGGTCAACTATTGTACTTATAATTTTTGTTATAAAGCGTTCTATAATGTCGTTGGAGATCAATAGATATATTCTTGGATCTCTGAATTCCGATTCCTGCATCGACTCCATATTTTTCCCCTAACCTATCATAAAAGACTGAAAAATTATCAAGTTTGTTTTCGAGTACAGTTCTAGTTTTATCTATTTGCTGTTACAATACACTATGTCATGACTTTTACTCTGGAGTATGTAAATAAGACGTCAGTAAAAGAAAAAATGTCACTGAATACCTCTAACAAAAATAAGAATCAGGAGCTTTTAAAATGTGTAAGAATCCAATTGCTGAATTTATGGTGGTCTCATCCCATGCTTCAGGATTTTCAATGATGTGTTCAAAAAGGCTGATTATGAAATTATAATTTTCCTTGTGGTAATATAAGAAGACGTGAGTAATTCCATCTAGTTGCTGTTGCTTTCGGAAATCTTTTTTTAACAATATTATCTAATGCATTAGTCCTTTTCGGTGATTTCGTAAAAAATGTACCGAGTCCATTTATTGTAGAAAAAAATATCTTGCATTCTTTCATAGCAGAGCATGATTGTGAAAGAACTAAATTTAGGATATGGGCACAACAATGAATAAAGATCACACATTCATATTTCTTTCTTACTTTTGCCTGTAACCCATTTAGTTGTCCTGTCATTGTAGCGGCACCATCATATGTCTGCGCAATCAATTTGTTTCCACATTCCCACGTCTCAATGCATTTAAAAACATGTTCAGATAAAGCATTTGCAGATCGATCTGCACTAACATCACTAAAACGATAAATCGTTCTTTCGTCACACAGTCTTCTGTAACATAACGTAAAACTGTTGACAGTTGTGAAGATGCTGAGACATCAGATGTCTCATCAACAAGAATAGAAACAAACTTAGCTTGGTCAATTTCCTTCTGCATCTCATTCAACATAACTTTATGAATTGCTTCGATCAAGTCATTTTGAATTCTGTTCGACAGACCAGTGAAGATAGAAGCTGTATCTAAATGACTTTCCATTTGTTTGTCATACTTACTGATCAAATAAACGAGTTCTTTATAATTTCCCCGATTATTAGAGCCTTCAGATTCAAAATGACCCCGAAACGATAATTCCTGGAGGCCTAAAAAATAACAACATCGATCAATCGTTGCAGAATGGATCTGTTTCGTCGAACTTTCTCATTATGCTGTTGTATGCTTTGATTTTTACGTGCATCTAATTGTAAGTCTATGCGAACATTCCCGAATATTTTAAGGTCTATCAAACATTTTATATGCCTTTGAGAACGCTCGTGCTTTAGCATAGCCATATGTAAATTATTTAAATCATCATAGCCTTTATCATTCCAAACATTTTTTCTAAGCCAAAAAGTAAACACGGCCAACAGAATAATTTATTAAGAGCAACACTTCCAGTTAACCATTTCTTCTTTTCATACGAATTAACCTGAAATTGTCTCGTGAATTTCTTTTGTTGTAGCTTCGCAAATTAGGTAAATTCGGTGTTGGTCTCCCGCGATTTATAATTAATTTTTTCCCATCGAAGTCCCTTTTAGAAAAACTAGTTCTCAAAATATCGTTTATAGCACACATTTCACTCATTTTTAAAAAAGCTGCTCTTATTTAAGGACCCACGAGGAAGCGCCGGCGTAAATTTTAAGTCAATTTCAACAAAACGGAAAAATACCCTTTGTTAAATTAATTTAAGATTAATTAGCTATTTCTGAAATAAGAAATATAATGTAGATATTTTTGCTTTCAAAACTTTCTAAAAATATGATAGTGCAAACGGATGTTTTGGATAAAAAATTTCAAACTTACATGCGAAGGCTATTCCAACATTTCAGCTGGCTAAAACAAGAATTATGGGACGGCTCGTGTTCCGGTCAAAATAGCCAGAGGCGTGATATGCGATCTAAGCACAGCATGACACGCCAAACTGAATTTG
>NC_042999.1:114799006-114819006 GCF_006345805.1 Octopus sinensis
TACTCCAGTTTACTCGGGTGTAGAAATGAGTTACGACATCACTGGTGCCAAGCTGTATCGGCCTTTGCCTTTCCCTTGGATAGCATCGATGGCGTAGAGAAACACAGACACAAAGACACACACACATATATACATATATACACATATATATATATATATATATATATATATATATAGAGAGAGAGAGAGAGAGAGAGAGAGAGAGGTGGGCTTCTTTCAGTTTCCTTCAACCAAATCCACGAAGAATTTTTTAATACTAAAAACCTTGCGGATATAAATTATTGCCATTCCCTTATTACTTCCACTTACTCTTCCTTATTTTTACAGAGCTGTTGGTCACTTTCAACTTAATTTTGATTTCAAATTTTGGCACAACGCCAGTAATTTCGGGGAAATGGGTAAGTCGATTATATTAACCTCAGTGCTCAACTGGTACATTTTGTTTTATCCACCCTGAAATGATGGAAGGCAGCATTTGAACTCAGAACGTAAAGTCGGAAGAAGTGCCACTAAGCATTTTATCCGGCACGGTAACGATTCTGCCAGCTCACCGACCTTACCTTCAACTTGATATTGAGCTGGAGTTTTCGAGAGTCTAGTAGCGTGGAACAATATTTCAGTCTTTTCCACAAAATTACGTGCTTTCTTAGTACAACCATACTTTTTTATTATTATAAATTACATTAAGACAAAATTTTTAAAAAGCATATATTTCCGATGTAAGATACGAAATCCTGAGGATAGGGTTGAACGACCGAAAACTTACACATGTATTAACATCAGTTTATCTCAGACATTTAGATATTTGCTTTTTCTGTTATTTGCTTTTTCTTGTTATTTTGTTCTGCATGATAAAAGAATTCATCTTGCTTATCGTCTGCACATGATTTCCAAGTTTACTACTCATTACAGAGGTTGGCAGAAACGTTAGCACGCCGGGCGAAATGCTTCGCGGTATTTCGTCCGCCATTACATTGTGAGTTCAAATTCCGCCGAGGTCGACTTTGCCTTTCATCCTTTCGGGGTCGATAAATTAAGTACCAGTTACGCACTGGGGTCGATGTAATCGACTTAATCCGTTTGTCTGTCCTTGTTTGTCCTCTCTGTGTGTAGCCCCTTGTGGGTAGTTAAGAAATAGGTATTTCGTCTGTCGCTACGTTCTGAGATCAAACTCTGCCGAAGTGATTTTGCCTTTCATCCTTTTGGGGTCGATGAGATGAGCACCAATCAAGTGCTGGGGTTGATGTAATCGACTAGTCTCCTACCTCAAATTCCAGGCATTGTGCCTGTCACTGAGATTTTGATTCAGGGATTGTGAATTTGGCTGAGCATGTATATCCTAGTTGCAATGCGTCGAACAAATTACTTGAATCGTACCAACATAATTTTCTGTCGCTGTTATCTTTCTCTATTCTTTATATTTATGATATCAAAGTATTTCTATACATTTTTGATACAATTATGGCTTCTTTAGGGTTTTTTAGGCGTAGGCAAGGCCGTATGGGAAGAAACTTGCTTCTCAACCACTTGGTTGCGGGTTCAGCCCCATTGCGTAGCATCTTGGGCATGTGTCTTCAATTATAGCCTCAGGTCGACCTAAGCCGTCTAAGTGGATTTGGTAGACGGAAACTAAAAGAAGCTCGTCGTGTGTGTGTGTGTGAGTGTGTGTGAGTGTGTGTGTGAGTGTGTGTGAGTGTTTGTGTGTGTGTGTGTGTGTGTGTGTGTGTGTTTGTGATTGTCCCCAACAATTGGTGTTGGTGTGTTTACGTCCCCGTAACTTAGCGGTTCGACAAACGATATCGTTGGAATAAGTACCAGGCTTACAGAACAAACAATAAGTACTGGGGCCGATTCAATCGACTAAGAATTCTTCAAGGCGATGCTCCAGCATGGTCACAGTCTAATGACTGAAACGAGTAAAAGATGAAAGATATGATCGAGAATCTTCTGCACATTTGAAATGTTATCTTCAGCGGACACAGTTCGGCTAACTGTTGTGATAATCGAAGTATATTTGTATGTGAAAGCTAATACGAACACTTATGTGATGGGAATTTGGGTCCGGGACTCTTTTATAATGGGTACTTTTGACGACAACCTAGCGTCTGCTCTCAAAAATACTATATATGCCAAACTTGATGCGTATTATTATCAACTATGCAGAAAATCTTTGCAATGTCCAGATACACCACATCTACTTTTCAACTGGTTTAGAAGCTGCTTTAACACCCAAACATAATGCAACTGTCTTGACCTGTGAGAATGAGTGCCTAGCTGTTTCTTGCAATAATTACATCTAAAGTAAACATTTTTCATGAACCCTTAAAATACTACTGCGGATCCCCAATTTACTATTTTGCTTACCTGGACCCCAAAAGTCATATATGGACTCTCACAGGTCGTATAGACCCTTCTTGAGAACCACTGGTCTAAACAGAAAATTAGATTATCAATTTTTCTTTTGTAACTCTCAAATTCCGCGGAGGTCGACTTTGCCTTTCATCCTTTCCGAGTCGATAAATTAAGTACTAGTTGCGTACTGGGGTCGATCTAAACGACTAGCCCCTTCCTCAAAAATTTCAGATCTTGTGCCTACAGTAGAAAAGAATTTTTCATTTTTAACTCGTTCCATTAGTTTGCTGGTTTCTGAAGTTAGAATGATAGCCTTACAATGCTTAACATCTGTTTTATTTCTTCCGTTGTGGTTTGGACAATGTCTTCGACAAATATTTTGTATGTTATCACTTCTTGTATAAAGTATCCAAAGTTGTCAATCAAGACGTTTTTCCTTGCCTTTAGCAGAATTATTGTGAAACTTACATAGCGTGTAACTTACTGAGTTGAGGTTCGTTAACTCATTATAGTAATTTTTTCAAAATTTAACCTTGACATTTCTCTTGGAGGCACGTATACCGATCCCCTCAAAAATACAACAAGAGCAAAAATAACTATGACAATCTCAAGCCAATGAAAGAGCATCATCTCTGAAACCTTAACATTTCTCTTGGAGGCACGTATACCGATCTCCTCAAAAATACAAGAGCAAAAATAACTATGACAATCTCAAGCCAATGAAAGAGCATCCTCTCTGCAAGAAACTGCAGCCAAATCTCCCTCGTTTTAAGCTTTGCGGTCTTGAATAAGAAAAGGATACACTGAACAATGATGCAAACTCACATATTCCTTAAACAAATGAGAAGCTCACGGTTGTAATCATAGATTTGCACAATCATGATTGACTTGGAGTTTAACAACAAATTCAGCAGCAACAGCAGTAATAACGACAGTAAAAACCTTAGATGGACTCTATGGGGAGATTCTCAACTTTTCAATATCTCTTGAGAATTGCAGGAGTAGTTTTAATGAATAATGATTAATGTAATGATAAACATTTATACTTTGTTCCCAATCCTCTCCTCATCTAAAATAAAACACACACACACACACACCATAAATATATATTTGTATGTATGAACGTATATGTATGTATATATATATATTATATATATATATAATATATATATATATATATACATGTATGTACCTATATAGCTATATATGTATATATATACATACATATATATATATATATATATGTGTGTGTGTGTGTGTGTATACACATATATATATTTATATATATGTATGTCTACATGCTTGTATGTATGTGTATAATTGAGTGTATATATATATATATGTCTATATATATATGTATGTATATTAATGTAGCTAGAATAAATTTTAAGATAATCTATTGAATCTGCAAAAGCCCCTCCTCTCTCCCTATTAAAATAGCAGAAATACAAGCATTAGTTTGAAGGAAAGCACCAACGGTCCTTCTCAAATCTTATATATTATAAATATGTGTGTGTGTGCATTGTATGTATGTATGTATGTATGTATGTATGCATGCATGCATGCATGTATGTATGTATGTATGTATGTATGTATGTATGTATGTATGTATGTATGTATGTATGTATGTTTGTATGTGTGTATGTATGTATGTGTGTATGTATGTATGTACACGAGAAGCGATCCATGTTTACAGAGGATACGCATGCTGAGCTAAAGCAAAATTATTAAGAAAAATTAGTCTGACTTGCAAATATATTGATAATAACATAAAATACTTATTTATAAAAAGAGACGCAACAACTAAACATTGTAAATGTTACTTTAGTTGGTTTTTGTCCGAATATATTTCGCTTAGTTAAGCAAGTAATGAGTTGGTACAATACAATTTAGTTTTCTGCGCCGGAACATCATCGCCTGTAAACTAACAAACATGATATTTAAGAGAATAAAACTGCGATGAAAACAACATCAACAATAACGACAGCTACAACAAAGCAACAATAATTGTAATACTAATAAGAATAATAACAACCATATTATTGTTGTTGTTGTTGTTATCACCGCCATCATCATCATCATTATTACTATCATCATCGTCGTCGTCGTTGTTATTATTATTATTATTATTATATTATTATTATTATTATTATTATTATTATTATTATATTATTATTATTATTATTATTATTATGTCATTTTTCCCAAATATTCAAGGATAGATTTGAAAATAATTTGTTTAACAAGCTAGAAATAAAACTTCTGCTATCGAAGCAAAATACAAACAAAAAGAGACTATAATAATAATAATAATAATAATAATAATAATAATAATAATAATAATAATAATAATAATAATAATAATGATAACAACAACAACTTAAAGTCAACTTCTTTGTTATTACAATCTTTTAAAAATATTTTTTGTTTTATTTTCTTCAAATCCATCATTTCAATATATTTTCTCGAGTCTTTTATGATTTATTCCAAAAGAATAGACTTCATTTCATGAAATAAATGTGTATAACGGTATTATTTGCAGATATTATATGCAGACATCATCATACATAGACACCATATGCACATAGCATTATATTCACTTGTATAAAGATGTTTTTAAAACAGCAACAAATACATGAGAGGAGCCAAGAGAGAATATATATGTATAAATATAATAAACGAACAAAAACGACAGAAAGGAAGGAAGGAAGGAAGGAAGGAAAAGAGGAAAGAAAGAAAGGAGGAAAGCAGGAAAGAAGGAAAGAAGGAGGGAAGGAAGGAAGAAGAGAAAGAAAGAAAGAAAGAAAGAAAGAAAGAAAGAAAGAAAAAAATTAACCTCAGTATTTAGATGTGGGTGAAACCATTCTGAAAAATATCGTGGACGTTCCTCAAGATCATTAAATACCCACACGCGCACACATACATAAATACATACATACATACATACATACATACATACATACATACATACATACATACATACATACGAACGAACGAACGAAGTTGACTATACTGAAACCGATGAATCAAAAAAAATATTGGGGGAACTTAAGAATTAAAACAGTCACCAAGACCGGCCAGATATCGTTTCTGTGGAACCAAAAAGAAAAGATATGTCCTGTTGTGGAAATGAGTTGTTCTCTGGACGAAAATGTGGTTAGAAAAACACAAGAGAAGGATGACATTTATGGACCATTGTTAAGGATTTTGCAAATCCAGTACCCAAGACACATCTTCAGCTTCATACCTATTATTATTGGAGCAACAGGATGCCTAACAACCCGTATGGAGCAAAGAATAACTGAACTTGGGATCTTGGGGAGAGAATGCAAATCCTTAATTCATATGCTACAAATGATAACGATAACAGGAACTATAAAAATATGCAAGACTTTCTTAAGATTTAAAGGATGATGTTAAGTTAAGTGGCCAGTCAAAATTGACTCTAAAATTTAAAAAAAAAAGAGAACATACATACATACATACATACATACATACATACATACATACATACATGCATGCATACATACATGCATGCATACATACATACATGCATACATACATACATGCATGCATGCATACATACATACATACATACATACATACATACATACATGCATACATACATACATACATACATACATACATACATACATACATACATACACATTCGTTATTAGCGACAGAAACAATATTGGTCCAGAACAGCATTCTGTTTATATTACTTAATGTGAATATGCTGTACAAAAATCACAAAAGAATCCACAGTATTCGTCTTGATAAAGCTTCTTATACAGACGTATAGTGCTAAAAAGCATAGAGGTTCTTTTATCAGTAGTAGACGAAAAGTGTCCAGCAGCGGGCAAAATAATGTTGCTTTTCAAAGATGGGTTTTCAAAGTTTTCTACATATTCTATCGGTACCCTTTCAGGGTTAGTAAAATATGTACCAGACAAGCACAGGGGTCGATGTAATCGACTTTACACTTTCCCCTGAAATTATTGGCCTTGTGCCAAAATTTGAAATCATATTACAAATAAAGTGTGAATCAGTATAAAACACAAACACACAATAAAAAAATTAAGCAAAATGTGTCACAGCAAACCATGCGCTGACACTAGTAATATAATACAAAACCAATAAAATCAGCGACTTTCTTATTGAAAGCACATCTCTGGTATGCAAGCCTGAATACAAACTTAGAATTATCAATGAAATTTATAAGTGTGAATGTAAAAGTGAAACTTCGCAATTTCAACTGTTATGTAAGCCAAACATGAATGGAAGAGTCAAGTCTTATTCAGTGAGCTCACTTCAGGAAAAAGATCACGAGGTTGCTCTCTTCGAAGATACAAGGACCAATTCAAAGAAACACTGAAAACCACTGGAATTAAACGTAAATCCTTTGAAACACAAGCTCAAGACCGTACCATGTGGCGGTGTTCCATCCAAATCTTCGAAGCAACCAGAAAACGGATGAAATCAAACGACAGGGGAGAAAGGCTCGACAAAATCAAGTTCCCCTCTACCACATTGTCATGCAGTCAATTCTATCGACTCTTCTATGCAAGAATTGGTCTACAGAGTCATACAAGGCATCACCATAAAGGAAGCGTTCAGCAAAGAAGGAAAAAAGTTCTCGTATACGAGATAGAACCGGCGATGACAATTAGCCTAACAAGTACATTTTCTCAGAGGGTATTCTTGCATATATATATATATATATATATATATATGCTACTCACATATATGGGACAGAGCTACTGCTCCACAATTAGACACACATGCACACACATACACACATACACACACACACACACGAAAAAAAACTGCATTCAAATGAAGCCCATTTGATTAGGTGGTAAAACTTCAATTACTAACATGCTTCAATTACTAACTTGCAAACACATTCATTCCTCTTTCTTTCTTCCTTCTTCCTTTCTTTCTTCCTCTCTTTCCTTTCCTTCCTTTCTCTCCCTCCCTGTCTCTCACGCATTCTTTCACTCTCTCTTTCTTCCTCCCTCCCCCCTCTCTCTCTGCTTCTGCTAACCTTGCTACAACTCTCCGAGGTCCTCTGAATTATCTGCATAACCCTTCCACACAGATCTACCCATCTTACATGTTTCTTCTCTTCCTCTTCTTGTTATTTCTACTGTGTTATCTCACAGACCACATTCTAAATATTTCGCATACTTTTCATCCCATAAAATGAAACTCTCTACGATTCTCTTCTGGCAAAAAGTTTTGTAAAATATAGACCGCAAAATGTTTAAACTGAATATCAGCCATATCAACTTTCACCAATTTGAGAGAAATGCAAAAGGCAATAGCAACTGCCCAGTACTAGATACATTGATACATATTCTCAATTTCCAAATCAACTCGGAGAGGGCAGGAGAGAATCAACCCCGTGTACACTTCACGAGGAAATCCTGTAGTGTTGTTGAAGTATTTTTTTTGCAGCAATACTATTGGAATCAATCTTGCTTTATACGCAATGTTTTACAGATACGAGGAATCAAAGAATTGTGGAACTTGTCAGCATCTCGTTTAAATTTCGTATGTTGTTGTAAAAGTATACCAGAAAGTTTATTACAATGTAAGGTAAAACGTCTATCGATTTAATCAGTGGTAGGGATTGCTGTACAGTAGAACATAGACAAAATGAAAGACTGGGTAGTTACGGCTTGAATGTCTTTAATAAGACTAGGTGGTTACGGCTTAAATGTCTTGAGGGTTGATCGCGTCTTAAACAGAATATGGTAATAAACATAGAATGGGATAATTTAGTTCATCCGAGCGATCTTCAGATATGGATGGTTTGTTCTTATGTTTTGCTTCGTTTTATAGACAAAATCTCGGGTTCGGTACGTTCATCCACCTCATACGTTCGTTACTCACGAGAAAAAAGATTTGTAACACGAATTATTGAAGGAAAGTTCTACATAATCTATCGGTTTTTTTTTTTTTGCTTGTTTGTTTAACATGCTTACAACAGGATTTAAGTCCAAAATCGTTACTTTTTATAAATTTTGTCTTTCTAATCCATTTAGTTTTGTATTTCGTTCTCTTTGATACGATATAACAGCTTTGTTACCGTCTGTCGATGACGGTTATCATAGAAACAGTTACTATAAATACAGTGACGTTTAAGGTTCCTATAGCGATAGTTGCTGAAGATACGGTGTCCATAGAAACATAATATCTCTTTAAATATATTTTCCCGCCTAGTAAGGAAAGCGATGATAATTAAAACTACATAAGTGGAGGTATGTTTGTGTGTGTGATTAAGAAGGAGTGCTTCACAACTACATAGGTCTGGGTTCATCGTCGGAATTGTTAAAGTGTCGGGAAAATGCCTTACAGTATATCTTTTAGTTCTTTACAGTCTGAGTTCAAATCCTGTTTAAGTCAACATGCCTTTCATCCCTCCGTGGTCGATCAAATGCAGTACTAGTGAAATACTGTGGCCGTTGTAATTGTCTAATCATCTCCCCTCGAAAATTGGTGATGAATTGGCAGAATCGTTAGATCATCGGAGAAATGTCCAACGGCATTTGCTCTGAGTCTTTATATTCTGAGCTCAAATCCCGCAAAGGACAACTTTGCCTTTTCTCCTCGCGGGATCAATAAAAATGAAGGACCAACCAAATACTGGAGACGAAGGTATCGACTAATTTTCACCCTTTAAAATTACTGCTCTTGTCCAATGATTATTATTGCTGCTGTTTCATGCTAATTTAACTAGCAGGGCTGTTATCTTGAGATTTGATGGCAACAGGCCTCCTCAAGGGCACCAATTATCACAGAAATAATTGTTGTCTTAATCTTTTACACTCTCTTCATCACTCTGGCTAGGTTCTGATATTTCTGATACTGTTTTTTTTTTTCTTTTCAATTTTTTTGGTATCCACTCTGTCATCATTTGGAATCGCAAAGTCCATAACCTACACTGTTTCTTTTTGTCATCCACAATCATACCTGGCTTCCTTGATTCAATAGTATGGTCAGTCTTTGTGGGTTTAAGTCCCACAAAATCTTGTAATTTTATTCTCTGTCTCCACCTCTGGTCCGTGTTCAATCGACTCATTCTCTCCTCCGAACTTACTGGCCTTGTGCCAAAATTATTATCGTTGTTGTTGTTATTTGATAAAACTCTCAGCTTACTTTTCTGAGTATGATGGAAAGTGTAAGTCGTCCATAGCCAGCAGACTAAGGTGACATTTGTTTACTGGTCATGCTTCAAGAACCCTGCAAAGAATTCTTGCAGCTTCATGCAATGCTGATTTTGTAGGTGTTCTGTCTGTACCAATCTTTTTGAGCCATGCTGGTAGTTGAGTGCCAAAACTTCCAAGTGAACCAATTACTATTTGTATTACGTCTACTCCCCTCATTGACCACAGCCTTCGTATTTCCCACTTCAAATCATCGTAGTTCAGTTTTTCTTCTTTCTTTGATCCTGTTGTCACCGGGACATGATATGTCGATTATCATGCATGTTCTTTCTTTTTTATTCACAACAACAATGTCCGGTTTCCGATGTCTAGTCAGGTGATCACACTGAATCATTATATCCCAAAGTATTTTGTAATTTTCATTCTCGGTGACTCTTTCTGCGGTTTTCTCATACCACGTTTCTGCTCTTTGTAGGCCGTAATTTCCACAGAGCCCCTAGTGGATCATTCTTGCCACATTGTCATGTCATCTTTTGTATTCGCGTTGTGCCAATTTCGGGCATTCGCTAACGATGTGCCATACCGTTTCACCCCTCTCGCAACACATTCTGCATTTGTCGCTGTCGGTACTGTTGCCGATTCTGCACTTCACATAGTTAGTCATTGGCGCTTGTTCTTGTGCTGCGCATATAAGTGCTTCCTTTTCTATCTTACGGTTACTCCTCATCCATAGCCACCGACCTTCTGTACCTGTCTTTACGTTCGTATAACTTACAAATTGTCGGTACATTTTCTAATTCTTCCATGCTGTTTCTTGTGTGTGTGTGTGTGTGTGTGTGTGTGGTGTGTGTGTGTGTGTGTGTGTGTGTGTGTGTGTGTGTGTGTGTGTGTGTGTGTGTGTGTTCTTTTCCCCTTTAAGTTTTTCTTTCTTTACACAATTATCAGTTTTAATGACGCCGAACTTCTTCACATGTTTCAACAATGGTTCCACGGTATTTTTTACATACCACCCTAACCTGTTTTCCTTGGTTTCGATACAACGCTGGCAAGTGATCAAACCTTTTCCATCCCTTTCTGTTGTGCAAGTACAGCCAATCGGTATCACTCTTAGGGAGGAAAGCTCCGTGCACTGTCAATATTTGTCTTGTCTTCGTGTCCATTTTCATCAGTCATAAACTTTTGACAGTTTATGATTCCAACTCTATACAGAAGTGATGCTATCGCCCATGTATTAACTGCTTGGATTTCATTCCATCCGGTCGATTCTGAAAGTAATACCCATCATAGTCTTCGAAAATATTCCATCTTCAGTTGTTTTTTCATTTCCTTCCCTATGATTTCGTTGAAATCTAGTATGCCAAGGTATTTGTAACCTTCCGTTCCAATTTGTTTAATCAGTTCTTTATTAGGTAATTCTATCCCTGGTAGGGATTGTGCCTTGCCACTTTTCAGGTACATTATACCACGCCTCTTGAGTCCAAATTCCATTCTAATATCCGCGCTAATTCAGTGGACCGTGTTCACTAGAGAACTCATCTGTACCTCATCCCTGCCATACAGCTTCAAATCATCCATGAAGAGGAGGTGGTTGATTGTTCGAAATTTTCCTTTTAGCCGATATCCTAGGTTCATTTTCATGAGAACCAAGGTCAGAGGGAGTATTATTATTATTATTATTATTATTATTATTATTATTATTATTATTATTATTATTATTATTATTATTCAGTAGTTTTATTTTTATAGCGTGCTTTCACTTCACTACCGAGCGCAGCTCTGTGTGCCTTGGGTATGTGCTGTGATTTGTTGTGATGCTCTGATGGTTTTTGTATGGAAAGTGTTCTGCGTAGGATGTGTGCAGTGCCTAGTAGTGCAATTTTCTGTTGTTTATGTGTTTGTAAGTCCTGTGTTTTTGTTATGTATTTGTCTGAATATTTTTTTATCATGCCTAATGCACCTACTATGATAGGAATTGTTTCTGTTTTTAGATTCCACATTCTGGTTACCTCTATTTCCAGGTCTTTGTATTTTGAGAGTTTCTCCATTTCTTTTGGAGACACATTGTCATCTGCCGGTATTGATACATCAATTAGAAAGCATTTTTTTTCTTCATGATCTCTGACAACTATATCTGGCATATTGGCCTTAATTTCTCTATCTGTGTGGATTGGCATATCCCAGAGTATGGTTGCTTTCTCGTTTTTTCTGTGACCTTTTCTGGTGTGTGCCTATACCATCTTTTTCTGTTGTTATTCCATAATGTTTGGCATAGTTTCCAGTGCATATAGGTCCCACTCTGTCGTGTCTGTGAATATTTCCTTCTTAGCCAGTACTGGGCAGCTAGAGATAATATGATTTATTGTTTCTTGTCCATCTCCACATATCTGCAGTTACTTGTTATATTTCTTTTCATTACATGTTTTTGGTAATTTCTGGTGGGGAGGCTTTGGTCTTGTGCTGCAATTAAAAATCCCTCTGTCTCTGCTTTGAGTCTGAGCTTCTCAACCATGCTGGATTTTTCTTTGTCTATTTCTTTTGCGTTAGTTTAGTTCAGTATTTACCTGAAGGGGCTTTTCTTGCCATCGTTTATCATGGTTTGTTGCTGTTCTATTTTTAGTTTGGATTTCATTTGTTTTATAGCTTTTGTTTTGTTTCTTCATCCTCTTCTTCTTTTTCTTCATATTTATTAGGTGGTATGATTTCTTGTTTGTATTTATCAGCTTCCTTAAATACTGAGAACATTTTTTTGTTTTGCTCGTGTTTTGCCGCTATTTGTATCAGTTTTCCTTCCTTCTGAAGTAGATATTTTTGAAGTCCTATAGTGGTTATTTTATAGTAGTTTTCCAGCTGTATAAGGCCTCTACCACTTTCTATACGTTTTATATATAGTCTTTCTATGTCAGATTTTGGGTGATGCATTCTAGATCCTGTCATTATTTTTCTTGTTTTCCTATCTATTTTGGTCAGTTCATTTAGAGTCCAGTTAAGGATATTGTAGCTGTAACTTATAACTGGGACAGCTAAAGTGTTAATACCTATTATCTTGTTTTTAGCATTGAGCTCTGTTTTTAGTATTGATCTAACTCGTCTATAATATTCTTTTTTTATTTTCTCTGTCATTTGTGTGTGTTATGTCTTATCTAGTTCATGGATTCCTAAGTATTTGTAAGTTTGGCTTTGGTCTAATTCTTTTATTTCATTGATTTTATCTAGTGTGATGTTGCTACTCTCAACTAGTTTTCCTCTTTTCATGGTTACTTTGGCGCATTTTTCTAATCCAAATTTCATTTTTATTTCTTTGGTAAATCCATGAACTGTCTTTAATAGCGTTTCCAGCTGTTTGTCATTTGCAGCGTATAGTTTTAGGTCATCCATATATAAAAGGTGGTTGATCGTTTTGCCGTAACATTTATATCCGCATCCAGTTCTATTTAGCATATCAGATAGAGATGACAGTGCCAAGTAGAAAAGGAGTGGAGAGAGCGTGTCTCCCTGGAATATTCCTTTTCTAATGGGGATGGCTTTGGTTTTCATGAGTCCCTCTTTTGTTTGGAGCTGTAGCACTGTTTGCCATTTATTCATAGAGTGCCCTATGAATTTTATAATTGTTGGTGCTACTTTTTTAATGGCTAGTGTTTCGAGGATCCATGTGTAGGGGATGCTATCAAATGCCTTTTTGTAGTTGATCCAGGCCATACTGAGGCCTTTCTTCTTTCTGTGGCTGTCTTCAGTTATGGCTTTATTAATCATTAGTTGATCTTTACAGCCATATGAGCCTTTGCGGCATCCTTTATGCTCTTCTGGGAACAGGTTGTTTTCGTCCAGGTGCTTGTTCAACCTTTGCGATATCACTGCAGTAAATGCCTTGTACATTGCAGGGAGACAGGTTATTAGTCTGTAGTTTTCTGGTTTTGCTGTCTCATTTGATTTGGGAATTAAGATGGTTTTCCCCTTCGTGAGCCATTCAGGCATTGTCTCTGCTAGTATGTTGTTAAAGTTTTCAGCTAGCTTTTTGTGCATTCCTGTTAGATATTTCAACCAGAAGTTGGGGATCTTGTCATGCCCAGGTGCCTTCCAGTTGCTTAGTCTTTGCAGTGCCTGGGTGACCTCTTCAGTTGTTATGGGGGTCCAAAGTTATAATTATTATTATTATTATTATTATTATTATTATTATTATTATTATTAATATTATTATTATTATTAAGGCGGCTAGCTTACAGAATCGTTAGCACGCGGGACAAAATGCTTAGCGACATTTCGCCCGTATTTACGTTTTGTATTCAAATTCTGCCGAGGTCGACTTTGACTTTCATTGTTTCGAGATCGATAAAATAGCTACCAGTTGAGTACTGGGGTGGATGGTATAGAAATTACCACTCCCACCTAAATTTAGTCCTTGTGCATATAATAGAAAGTATTTTGATTGGGGTGACAGAATCATTACCCCGCCGGAAAAACTGCTTAGCGGCATTTCGTTCGTCTTTACGATCTGGGCACAAATTCCGCCGAGATCGACCTTGCTTTTCATCCCTTTCGGGGTCGATGAAATAAGTAGCAGTTGAATACTGGGGTCGAAGTAAAATTTCAGCTCTTGTACTAAAATTTGAAATCATCAATATTATCATTATTATTATTATTGTTGCTGTTGTTGTTGTTGTTATTGTTGTTGTTGTTGTTATTTAAGACGTCACACAGTATCCAATATCGTAATGTTGAAGCCCAATATACCCATCATGACTACCCGTCTGATAAGAGCACATGAGGTTCATGCATTACAAGGGTTTCCAATTTAGCATATTTTATGCTAGATTTAGCATTTCGTTTTTTTGGAGTTTTTTTTCAGCATTTAGCAGAAAAGTTTTAAATCTAGCATTTAACAGGGAAAATAGCAGGTTTGAAATTTCTATTAGCAATTTTTTAGCATTTTTCTCTGATCATGGCATTTCCACAATAGTTACCCTTTTTCTTCTTTTTCTTCCTTTTCTACTTTCATTAATGTATCTTCTAGCCAAATTTTAGTACTATTGGCTATTGTTGAATTTTTCTTTCACTTTCTTGAAACTTCAAATGAGAGTTTATCAAGAGGAAGTTTATCAAGTTATGAACTTTTCCAGTAACTCCTCCACCGGCTTGGATACAGAGTTGTGCTGGCGGGGAAAGAGGGAGAAGATAACTCATGCCAGCACCTGAACTCACTGCACAATAATGCAAATATGTTGCAAAGAATGAAAGCATAGAAATTCGTCCTAACAATGCTTTATTCTATAGTGATGAGTTTTTATCATGACAGGTTGATTGATTTACTTTCAGTTTGACTGTTTTAAAATAGGCCTGCGTTTTTTCATGCTTGTTTTCGATTATATATCTTGTATAGAAGTACGGGGTGGTGGGGTCTCCCCCTTTATATTTCTACTTACTTTTTTTTTCAATTATTATAGTTATATTTGTGGTTTTACCAATAGATATTAAATGTAAGATTGGAAGCGAAATATGATGTTCCCAGGTTTATATCAGAATACAGTTTAAGGAATTCTGCAGATTTTACTTTTCCATTTATAAGTTGGTCACCATACATCCTGAATCATTATTCTTCACCTCAAGAAATTGTAAGCAGCACACATAAGAACTGTTAATGACGAATGAAAGAATTGTTAGTGGCAAACTGATGAGTTGTGTTTTCAATTTTATATTTTTTATTAATCATTCAATTTATTTTCTTTCTTCACACTACATTATAATGAGCAAAGAAAACACAAAGTTGCATCAGCAAAAATTCCGAAAGGAAAGGCTTAAGATGCCAGCGTTTACTAAGTAGTTGTGTGAAGTACTTAGTGACCAATCTAAAGCACATTGTAGATATTGTAGATGTGAAACGAAGAAACATAAGGCATCAACTCTACAGCAAATGATTCCTCTTACCAACTTTACTAAAACCAAAAATGATAAGACATTTATGTTTGAAGCAAATTTAGCAATGTTTATTTGTTGCCACTCATCATTTAATAGCTGTGATCACTTAATAGAGTTATGTAAAAATTATATGTCTGAGAGTGATATTATATTCAAAGTGAATTTGTATCATACAAATATTGTGAGAAATGTTCTAGCTCCATATTTTGATGGATATTTGATTTCTGATATAGGAGATAGAAAATTTAGCCTGTTATTAGATGAATACAATGATATATCGATAAACAAATTGTTAGGACTGTTATCATAGTGACACTCACAAAAAAGTGGTACATACATATCTCAGTATGGTATCGTTAGAAACATGTGATGCAGATGGATTTGTAGATGCCTTAAAAATTGAATTAGTGAAAAAGAAATTGGATATAAAAAATTTACTGGATATAGGAACCGACAATGCTAGAGTAATGATAGGAATCAACAATGGTGCTTTCCAGAAATTAAAACAAGTTCCATCATTATTTCTATTTAGATGTGTATGTCATTCTTTACAGTTGGCAGTATCCCACACTTGTGCTGAATGCTTGCCAATAGATTTAGAATTTTTAGTATCCGAAACCTATAAATGGTCTTTCATTCTTCAACAAGACAAAATGCTTACAAACAACTTTACATTGCTATCAATGATAAAGAGCCTTTGAAGATCATGAATTCTTGTACAACTAGGTGGCTGTCAATAGAACCAGTGGTGAGTAGAATTTTAAGCCAATGGTTTGAATTGCAAACTCACTTCCAAACTAGAACTACTAAAGAAAAATGCTTTCCAGCACAAACGTTACATGAAATGTTTTGTGATTCTAGGAATGAACTGTACCTTTTATTTTTGCATCTAATTTTAAAACTTGTTCAGGAAGTGAATAAACTGTTTGAATCAAACACTGTTGACAAAACAAAATTACTTGGAGATCTTTCAAATTTGATCAAATCTGTTGTTAATATGATAGTGTTACCAACATGTAGAATCGATCCTCTTGAACCGGATGCTTCTACTGAAAAATTTCTGAATCCTAAACCAAATTTAGGTTACATGTTCGAGAGATAGATAGCAGAAATGATTACCAAGAAGATTGTAACAGCCACCGAAGAAAATAATATTCGCAAGACCTTGAATGTGTATAGAAGTCAAGACTTAGGCACTGCAGCTGAAAGTGATCAAATCAGTGAAATGCAAGAAATTATTTCTCAATGCAGAATATAATTAAAGAAAGTAAATAAAAATGTAAATAAAAATTAAGCTTTTTGATATAATTAGTCTTTAACATCTTTTTGTCATATTTAGCATTTTAAAGCATTTTTTTCGTATTTTTTCTACTGAAATTTAGCAAAAATTTTTGATTTTAAGTTGGCAACACTGATTATAACTATATGTGCGCGACATAGTGATTTGATATCAAGATAAACAACGCATGAACTTGCAGGTGAGGCCCAGTTAGAACTTTTTTCAGGCCCAGTAGCCCATCCTGCTCAAAAGGTTTCTGAATAAGGGTTGCTTAAGGATGATGAACGATAAACCCTTGTTTCCAGAGGCGAATTATTCAATTCCCGAAGAGTTCTTCTCAACACATGGCTATGTTCTTCCTCTATTATTATTATTATTATTATTATTATTATTATTATTATTATTATTATTGTTAAGGCGGTGAGTCGGCAGAATCGTTAGCACGCCGGGCAAAAATGCTTAGCGGTATTTCGTTCGGTTTTACGTTCTGAGTACAAATTCCGCAGTAGTCGACTTTGCCTTTCATTCTTTCAGGGTCGATAAATTAAGTACGTGCCTTTAGTAGAAAGGATTAGTAGTAGTAGTAGTAGTAGTAGTAGTAGTAGTAGTGGGGGATAGAGGTGGTGGTGGTGGTGGTGGTGGTGGTGGTAGTAGTAGTAGTAGTAGTAGTAGTAGTAGTAGTAGTAGTAGTAGTAGTAGTAGTAAAAAGGATTATTATTATTATTTCCATAACGATGGAGACATCTACCATGAAAACGCTGACCAACTGCACCGACTAACCACGTCAGAACCACAAGGCTATTAATTAAAGCGACATCTGACGAGGTCAGGTTATGTGACGGTGATGGCGAGGAAAGGCACACAAGAAGGTGAGGAGGAGGATAAACAGGGACAGAGAGAGAGGGGGGGTGAGGGAGAATCAGAAAGAGCAACGTAGAAAGGTGTCAGCCACAAACTGAATAATCATGATAAACTTTGATAGACAATAACTCAGCTGACAATGTTGACGACAATAAAGTAAGACAATAACAAGATCAACAACAACAAAAACAGTGTATTGATGAGGATGAGAAGATGGTACAGAAGATTATGAAGCTTGAAGTTTTGATAACGTTTCTTATACAATCAAACTCGTCATCAATGCAAAAGCAGCAACGACAACTGCTACTTGTTTTTAACTGCTTCATTAGTTATTCAAAAGGATATAAAGACCGAATTTTAATGGCCGTACGATTTGATTTTTCACAGCATAATTGTCTCTACATTTATATCTGTGTATATAGGTTTTTGTGTTAGCGTGCGATTTTATTTTTTATGCGTGTGTGTGTGTATGTGTGTACGTATGTAGTGATGTACGCGGGTATGCGTGCATACGTATGTGTGTAATGTATGTTCATGTGCGAGCGTGTGCCTGTGAGTGCAGGCGTGAATGTTTGTATGTTCGTATGTCTATGTCCACATGTTCCTCTATGTCTTCCGTCCCCCTTGTAATAGACCTGCTGCAAGCCATTCAGTCAGTCAGTCATTCATTCATTTTCATTTCACTCGTTCTCAGTTGAAACAGAAGACACGTGTTACAGAGGCGGTGGGTCGTCGGATACTAAACCGAGCGTGGACTTAACAGAGGTGGAAGGGAAGTAAGCGATTTCGTTAAACAGGCATTTTCAAGGAGCAGCGACGTCAGATGTCGAAACAAAAGGCAGTTGAGATTGAATCCGCATTAAATATTTGGCAGAGATTCACCAAGTCACTCGCGTCCTACTCACTCCGATACTTCACTAGTAACCTTTGACTTAACGTTTTCATACAGCGAATGTATAGGGAAGTGGTTTTTTTGGTTTAATTCGGTGCCGGGTTTCTTTTATTTATTTTTATTGTTTGATGGTGGTATAGTATTAGATTGGAAGCTTGTGTTTTCTCCTTGATAACATAAAAACGGTGCCACATAGAAATTCATTTATACAAGCATACAAAGGTGATGTGGTGATGATGTGTCAGAAAGTACAGGATACTGAACTAAGTGAATTGTAGTCTTTAGTTATGTCTCTAGTGATCAAGGTTCAAATCGCCGTGAACTCGTCTTCCTTTTTCAGCCTTCAAGTGACTATAAAAACAAATACCAGTTATATAGTTTTTGTTGTTGTTATCGTTGTTGGTGGTACTATTTAGCCCCAGGTCATTTCTGACGGAATACATTTATCAATTACAACATCCTGTGATTCTGCCCACCTACTACAAAAACGCTATAATAAAAACTCCACTTTCGTTCGTTTCATTCTGAAAATGAGATCCAAATAGTCTTGAAGTGTTAATGGCTTAAAATACATTGTCGTTCCAAACTAAAATTTAATAAAAACTTAATAATTAGGATATATATATATATAAAGAAAAATAATTGATAAAGTGATCGACACAACGACTTCAATGGAACCTTTTTAAGTAAAAACTGTTCCCTATCTACATAAATATATACATACACATAACAAACAAACACACACACATTTGATTATTTTATGCTATATAAAACATACACGCGTTTCGAAAAATTAACTGGTAGGATTACACAGGATTCCTCTCGTCGTTATGATTAGGAGAATGCTCATCCCTCCATTGGATACTTAAGAAGTCTTTCACTTAGTCTAGTACAGCGGTCACTGTTATAACGCTGTCCAGAGTCCATCTTATAGTTTATTTAGGAATTACGCAATCTCTGATGATTTGATAACCTACCTACAAAATTCTTATACTACAGATATTGTTTTTAGTGATATTTGCATAAGATTGCGTAACTAAATACATTATGAATAATATCTACTGTTTTTTTTTTTCCTACGTGTATTTTTTGATGTTTCAATCTATAGAAACTGACGAATGGAAACTCGGACTTCGATACGAGCACTTGCACTTTTTTTTTCTGATATATAAGAATGCTCATGGATTTCTAAATACTGGTTATCTTTCTCAGGCCATCAGTCTCGTAAAACTGGTTATTCAATTTCTATGCCGTATAAGTGATCGAGATCATAGCATTCCCATTGAACGAGACGCCGGTCTGTTGCAGAGTTCAGAGCCGTGTGATATAGGTTTATAGAAGATGGCATCTTGATTGGTTTGTCGATGCATCAGACTGAATGCCTGTCGGTATCTGAGTTCAAATCCCGCCAGTCATCTTTTCTTACATCCTTTCGGGGCTGATAAGAAAAGTCCCAATCCTGTAGTACAGTCGATTCCTTCCTTCCTCTCTCTCTCTCTCTCTCTCTCCCTCTCTCTCTCTCTCTCTCTCT
>NC_042999.1:114834006-114869006 GCF_006345805.1 Octopus sinensis
TTTGTCACTATAAAACCTATTTTGGTTTCTTTTTTTTTTCTTTGTTTTTTCTTTATCGGCACACTTTTACCAAAAACCATGGATCAATTTCTCCCACCACGCGTCCGCCAGCTCTTCTAGTGTCCTGACTTGGCGCCTGGTCACTCCATCAGCTATAAGAGTCGCATGGTGAACTTTTGGCTAAAGTTCTTTGATAGCTATACTTTACATTAAAATAACCTCATTGACGGCCGTAGTAGCCAGCTTTATGACATCTAAAATGTCTCTGGCAATTAGTTTTCAATAAATTTTCTTGTTTTGTGCGGGTAGTGTATTTGGAGAAACAGATAATATGCAGTAGCAGTTACTTAGTTCAGTGCGCAAGTTCTTGGTTCAAATCTCAGCTACGCAAACTTTGCTGCAAATAACTCGATGAAAAATAAAATATATCAGTGACGATTTGGGCTCAAATAACAATATTAGATTTGATGTATTATACCAAAGTTAGACATCAATATACTCAATTGTTTCAATGTTAGCGGCGGACTTAGTCGATTACACTGATCCTAGTACTTGACCCCGGGAGAATGAAAGGCAAACTCGACCTCGGCGGAATTTGAACTCTGAATATAAAGAGCCAGAAGAAATGTCAGATGGGCTTACCTCTCGCCTAATGGCTTCAAATTTTGGCACAAGGCCAGCAATTCCAGGAGAGAGGGTTGAGTCGATTGCATCGATCCCAGAGGCCACTAGGACCTATTTTAAACACCTCGAAAGGATGAAAGGCAAAGTCGACCTCGGTGGCTTTTGAACTCAGAATGTAAAGATAGATGAAATGCCGCTAAGCATTTTGTTCAGCATACTAAAGGTTCTGCCAACTCGCCATCTTGTCTATCTCCCTCATAACAGTAATACTAACTAATCTGTGCGTACAAATATACCATTATTGCTACGTATGGGCTCTCTATCGGTCACCGTGTCGGATTTAATATAATATTGAAATCGAATTTTGGTGCAAGGCCAGAAATTTCGGGAGAGAGGGTTCAGTTGATTACATCGATTCCTGTGCGCAGTAGATACTTATTTTATCGACGTCGAAAGAATGAAAGGCATAGTCGACTTCGGTGGAATTTGAAACCAGAATGTAAAGACGGACGAAATGCCACTAAACTTTTTGCCCGGCGTGCTTACGATTCTACCATCTCACCGTCTTTTGATTAAATATATTAACCAATCGTGTCCTAAAGTTAAAACTGAATTTGAAATTTGGTAGTTTACAAAAGAAGTAGAATAATGAGGAAGAGGAGGAGGATAATGATAGATAATTTTTTTTTTTTATTTTCATTATACACAAAGCCTGTCCAGTGTTCAAATCACACCAAGTTAACTTTGCCTTTCGCTCATCGAATAGATCCTTGTGGTATTTCTTCCGGCTCTTTAAGTTCTGATCTCAAATCCCATAGCGGTCAGCTTTACTTTTCTTCCTTCCCGGGTCGATAAAATAAAGTACCAGACAAGTATTGGGATCGGTGATATCGATTAGCCCCTTTCCTTATAACTTACTGGTTCTGATGCCAAGACCAGAAACCATTATGATGGGATGGAGGCAAATTGACAGAATTGTTAGGGTACTATGGCTTGGCCTTTTACCTTCTGGGTTCAAATCCCGCCGAAGTCAACTTTGCCTTTATCCTTTTGGAGTCGATAAAAGAAAATACAAGTGAAGTGCAGAAGTTAATATATTAGGCGAAACTCCTCCTCTCAAAATTGTCGTATAAGTCAGAAACCACTAATCTTATTATGAGAGGAATAGAGAGACAGGATCTTTAAAGGATCGGATATGAAGCCTTGCAATAATTAGTTATATCCCTTTGCGTTCTAAGTTCAAATCCCGCCCAGGTCAACGTAGCATTTCAACCCTCCTTGGTCAATAAAATAAAGTATCAGCCAAATATCTGGGTTGTTTTAATCGAATATTCCTTTCCACCAAATTCGTGATCCTGAGTTTATGTTAGAAATCAATATTATTACGAGGGCAAGCAGGTGGCGAGTTGGGACAAGCGTGAGAGTGCCGGACAAAATGTTAAGAGGCATTTTTTTTTTCGACTTTACGTTCTGAATTCAAATTCTACCAAGGACGACATTGCCTTTCCTCCTGTCTGGATTGATGAAATTCATCAACCTCAGATAGGGGGTCGATGAAATTGAACACCTCCTTCCTCTATACTTTTTAAATTTGTGCTTATAGTAGAAAGAATTATTAGGGGAGTAGTGGGAAACTCGATTACATCAACCCCAGTGCTCAACTGAAAGGATGAAGGGCAAAATCGACCCCAACGACACTTGAACGTAGAACGTAAAGGCAGACGAAATGCCGCTAAGCGTTTTGCCAGCTCGTCGCCTTCGCCTTAATAATATTGTTCAGCTTCGAGGCATCAGTAGCAAAAACGAACATAAAAGACAAAATAAAACAAATACCAAGGAAGACGAAGTCTCTCAACCGAACGGTAAAAAGCGACGAGTAGTGAGGAAAACGGGGAAAATATATAAAACGGGGAAAGCTAAGATAGTGACGAAAAGAAAATTAAATGACACAGATGTTTGAATACATTGAATGTGTTTCAGCTGTATGACAAGAGTTAAGAGAAGATTACGAAAGTAACGCAAATAGGAAAGAATGTAGTCTTTTCGCACTTTGAAAAATAGATGTGTGTGTGTGTGTGTGTTATATGTAAGTGTCAGAAATTTAGTATTGGGCACATCTTTGAAGGAGGTCATAGAGTAGGTTGCTTTTTGGGAACTTTTTAGCTCTAGACATTGTGTCCCTCACAAGAACGGCAATACTCACAATAAAAAAAAGTTACCAATTTTTCAGTGATTCATAGGTAGAATTAGTGTGGTACAATATCACATGCCTGTACCTCCAAAGTAAATAAGTAAATTAGTACAATATATTTTAGCAAAAATAAAAATAAGAGTAAATATTATTTGGACTTGCATTTGAGCGGTGGGGGTAGCATTTTATGTAGTTTAAATTGGATCATTTTCTAGTTGGCCTGGATGTAATAATTCTGACCGAATCAGCATTCACCAAGTGGAGGATATTACCATTTTTTAAAAAGCAATTTATTCAAAACATAGTGAATTGATATAATTATATTTATTTATCTATTTATTTGGAGTGTTAATATACACGGGAAAAGTCGAATGTTGCTGCTAGTTTATCATGTATGTTATGTACATCTGTATGCGTGGGTGCGTTTGTGCGCACACACACACACACACACACATATATATGTATATATATATATATATATGTATATATAATATATATATATATATATTATATATATATATATATATATATATATACATATATATATTTATTTATTTATATATATATATAAGAATGAAAGTTAGAGTTGACCACGATGAACTCAGAATATTAAGAATCAGAAAAATTCTGCTAACTAGTTTGTCGGGGGTGACAACGTTTAGCGAAAGCTGTAAATATTCTTTCTACTCGTAGACACAAAGCCTGAAATTTTGGTAGAAGGCGCTAGTCGATTACATTGACCTCAGCACTGGGCTGGTACTTATTTTATCAACCTAGAATGTAAGAAAGTAATGTCGATCTCGGAAGCATTTGAACTGGGAACGTAAAAAGCCAGAAGAAATACCTCTAAACACCTTGGCGCGATAACGACTCTGCCAGCTCGCCTCTTGAACGAAGCTATATACATTCCTTTTAATTTTGGCACTGGCCAGCAATTTTGAGGGGAGAGCAAGCCGATTATATCGACCCCGGGGCTCAATTGATATTTACTCTATCAACCCCGAAGGCATGAAAGTCCACCTCGTTGGCATTTGAACTCAGAATGTAAAGAGTGATACAATGAATATTCGTTTCAAATTTTGGCACAAGACCAGCAATTTTGTTTGAGGGAGTTAGTTGATTGCATGGACTCTAGTGCTCAACTAGTATTTATTTTATAGACCACGAAAGAATGAAATGAAAGTCAATAGTCGACCTCAGCGGAATTTGAACTCAGAAGGTAAATAGGGACGAAATACCTATTTCTTTACTACCCACAAAGGGATAAACACAGAGGGGACAGACAAGGACAGACACACGAATTAAGTCGATTACATCGACCCCAGTGCGTAACTGGTACTTATTTAATCGACCCCGAAAGGATGAAAGGCAAAGTCGACATCGGCGGAATTTGAACTCAGAACGTAGCGACAGACGAAATACCGCTAAGAATTTCACCCGGCTTGCTAACGATTCTACCAGCTCGCCACCATACTGTGAGGCTATAAATATTAAGAAGCTATATAGCGCCGGATTAGGTTTCTTAATTATTTAGAATCAGTTCAAATCTCATTTGACTCAGCTTTGCTTTACTTCTCGTCGAGATAATAAAACATATTGCCAGAGATATAGGAATACTAATACAAAAATTCATTGATATCATTTCTCGTAATATAATGTTACTAGTTGCAGTAATATACTAGTATCAATACAAGTAATATACTGGTTGCGATACCATTAATATACCGCTGTCAGTATCAGTGGCGACTCGTAGATAAAATTAGTGGGGGTACTGCTTCAGAAAAAAATTAGCCGTTATTTAATATAGTGTAAAAGGAAACACGTATAAAAAGAATATTTGTTCATAAACTTGATCGGTTCGCGTAATAGCCACTGCCGGGTAGTGTGTTTAATTTGTTCACTGAACACCGCCGCGAATTCCCCCTTGTTTTTCAAAAATCCCCGCTAAATCACAAAATAAAGGGAGAAGATCTGCCTTATTTTTCATATTCTGGCAGCAACAATGTAGCTGGAAACAAGATAATAATCTAATTCTACACTTTATCATATTCAAGAATATAAGCACGTTTTTAAACACAACACACGCGGAGTCAAAAAGACACTCTACCTTTCACCAGCACCCCAGGGTCGGCACTGCGTGAAACACAGTGCTCTCTCTTCCTAGCGTGCAGCTTCCTATCTAGGACATGTGAGCATGCGCACAAAAGCCAAACACCACGTCACTAGAACTGTGAAGTGCACAGTTCTATACAAGGATTTTTGTATTTTTTTCATAAACTAGGGGATGGCTACTGACATTAAGCTTAAGGATTATATAAGGAACGAATTAAAACAAAAAAGACTCGTTATATTGAATGTTATCGATAATAACGAGTGGGAATAGAGGGTGCTGCAGTTCCGCAGTGCCTACTCATGAGCCGCTACTGGTCAGTATCAGCAATATAGTTAAATATATAGTAATATAGCGGTGTCACAACCACTCTATTACTACCACTTAGTTCCTGTAATATAGTTGTAATATGTTGGCAACGATTCGATTGTTTATATATACAAACTCTATCTTACAAATAATGACTTTAACCCGAGCTAAAATCACTAGCTTGACAAGGCTACTCGTGGTTCTTTGAGCTACTAGAAATAGTAGTCAAATCTCCTACAAATCAAACTATACCAGCTTTAAAAAGGTGAAGAAGACATATTTGGTTTTATAGGCCTAAACACACTGCATCTGATAATAAGGAGCACTTATCACGGCTGGAATGCTTTTAATTGTAGCAGTCCAAGGCTAAAGATCATCGTCATTATCATCACTAATTCGATGGATGAGTTAATAAAATACAAAAGTTTTGCTTTATAGGCTTGGTTGTTATTATTGTATAGCCCCAGATCAGCACATGTCGAAAAGCCGTAATAATTAAAGGCATTCCAGGAGTGACCATCTCACGTTTTTCCAGCATATAAAGAACACAGGACAATATTATCCAATATCATCAATATTATCCTTTTTAAGACACCAGGTTAAACGATTTGTTTGTGGCAGATCAGGAGACCATGAAGAGATTCACTCACTCGTTGGCTCGACTGATTTGGTGTGTTACCTCACGTTTCTGCGTTCGAATTTCCCCTGAGTAAACATCACCTTTTTCATTCTTCCATGGGTTGATAAATACTAATGATATATTTGGGAAGGGGGTTAAATTAAATGTATCTAAGTCTTTGGCATTGTTGAGCTATTGATCAGTAGAGATTCAAGAAAATATTCTAACCATATCCATGACAACTTTTATTACGAAAACATTATGAAATATGTCCTTCCTTTCTTAAGTCGAGAGGGTGTGACTGGAAAGAGATTTAGCTGATGTTTCTTGTAGTTCGAGTGACCATGCAAATATTCCTTCATTAAACGTTCGTTTTCTTGCATAATTCAGTCCTACGCGACGACAAAAGAAATCTTCGTTTATTATCCATAACCTTCATTCCTTCCTTTCTTACCACACACACATACACACACACACACTCATACACGCACACACACACACATTACCCAACCCACCCGAAGAGTGAAAAGGCAGAATTAATAACGGTTTAGAGAGCGGGAAACATCGTCAGAGTATGACGCAATTACAAATTAATAATTCACATTTAATAAACAAAAGGATGCTGAAATTGTCAAATAACAAGAAACGATAGAGATTTAATGGTGTCCACTATGTTAAGTGGAGCAGATAATATTACAACACATGTAATTAGCTTGTCAGGGCAGATCGTATTAATCACCTACATAATTATTCAGCTTTTAAATAGCTATTGAAATTAAACTAAAATTTATAACTACTAAATCATTGCCCAGTTATTCTATCTTGTTGGTTTTTGTTAGTATCTTTGATTACATTTCATTGGCGCGCGACTTTCTATGAGAGAATGTTGTCGCTGCATATTATTAATTATTTACATTGTATCTCTTTCGAGATCGTTCTCTCTCATATTAAGTGCCATTAGTTAACTAAATTAGTAAATTATCTGACGACATGCGCCGCTAATACGAGATTTATTGGCGTTAGTCTCGCTTTGCAAATAGTATCAGATATTTATTTGTCGTTAGTAACCGTGCACAGGTCTCGTGAATCATACACGAGCGTGCGTGCATGATATGCTTGTGTGTGTGTGTATACATATATGTGTGTGTGTATGTGTGTGTGTGTGTGCGTGCGACGGATATGTGTGTGCGTACGTGTGTTTCTGTGTATGTGTGTATGTGTGTGTGTCTGTGTATCAGTAAGTTTGTGAAAGTGTGTATGCATGTGTATGTATACATGCGTGTGTTTGTGTGTATGTATGTGTGTGTGTCAGTAACTCTGTTAGAGAATGTGTGTGTTGTGTATGGGTGTGTGCTATGTGGTCTTTCTGCATTTGTGTGTAAGTGTGTGTAATTATGTATGAATGTTTGTACGCGTGTATGTATGTATGTATGTATGTATGTATGTATGTACGTGCGCATGTATGTACGTACGTATGTATGTATCTATGTATGTATGTACGTATGTATGTATGTACGTACGTATGTATGTACGTATGTACGTATTTATGTACGTACGTATGTATGTATGTATTATGTATGTATGTGTGTGTGAGTGTATGAATGTATATGCGCGACATGTAAAGTGAAATTGATTCGACTACTAGTCGAATATGATTGTAGAGATGGTCTACGATCGCGACAATCTTTTATAATTCAGTTAACAAGGAAGGGGAGTATCTTTGAACCCTTATAGGGGCTTCCATAACTAGCAGGAAGAAGGGAGGAATCTATCCTCAAAACACAGACCTTGTCTCAAAACTCGTCACAGAGTGAACTCCAATAAAGGCACTCAAGACCAGGTGGTGATATTAAACAGATGAAAAAGGTGGCAAGCTGGCAGAATCGTTAGCACACCGGGAACTTAGATCGATGTAATCGACTTACTCCTCTCCCAAAATTGCTGGCCTTGTGCCGAAATTTGAAACTAATATTAAACAGATGAAGTTTACAACAAAACTAGACCACATTAGGATTTGAATTCTGAATGCAGTCAGGTGGATCTAATACTACAAGGAATCCCGTCCGACGTTTTAAACCTTTTCGCGGGTACCCCATCTTAGAATGGTCCTTTATTTATCGACTCCGAAACGAATGAAAGCAAAGTTGAAATCCGTGAGATCTGAACACAAGATGCTGTTCATTTCGTCCGATGTTTTAACGAACCTACCAGTTCACTATCATTAGTCCTAAGAGAGTTCGTTAGGTTTCAATTAACATGAGGCAGGAATGATCCAAGATTTCAGACTTTTTGCCTTTCATTTGAATGTGAAAAGAGAAAAGAAAGTAGAGTTATTGCTTGGGTAATTGCTAAGTAAAATTTCACAGTTACCCCTGTTTTAATCTAGGGTCCTCCCTGTTAAAGACTTTAGTAGTGTTAACAATTCTCTAGTTCTGAGATGGTGAACCTATGACATGTGTGTCAGCAGTGACACGCTGCATGTTTGAGGATAACAAATTGGAATTTGATAAAATAAAATGTCTTCCCGCAGTATCATGTCACTAAATGTTTAGTTTGTCAATAAGCATTTACCTAAAACTAAAATACAGATTGTATACATGAAATGACACTCCAGTAACGGATTATTAAAGAAATTGAAATTGCGACAAACGGGATTTTAAAAAGTCGCCAATACTACCTGAGACTATCGTAACTTTCATCATGGGTGCGTCTATGTGATAATTTGATCTACTAGAAATATCAGTCATATTTCCCTATCATCACATCTTGCAGTCTTAAAAGAAAGAAAATGACATATTAGAAAATGTATTCCTAGATATCTCCCAAAAGACGGAATGGTTACAACTAGAAAGTATTTGATAATAGGTCTACATATGTATGTATGTATGTAGACGCCATGATAGATCGTTAGCTTCTACACGCATTTTTTTCTCTCCTTGTTTCTCTCCTTGTTTTTTTTTTTTTCTGTGTCCCTTTCTGTGGAAGAGCGTAGGCTCGAAACGTAAAAGACTTTTTTCTATTCCTGAGCGCTATACTAATACATTTGTTTGTTTGTACACCACCTGCCTTCGTCTTTTGTTTATTTTCGTAAACTTTGCCTAAATATATATGTGTGTGTGTGTGTGTGTGTGTGTGTGGTGTGTGCGTGCGCGTGCGTGTGTGTGTGTGTGTGTGTGTGCGTGTGTGTGTGTGCGTGTGTGTGTGTGTGTGCGTGTGTGTGTGTGTGTGTGTAAATACATACATATATATGTATATGCAGAATACGTTATGTAGAACATTGCTCGAGAAACAAGGATAAAATATCCAGTGACCTTCTTTTCCAGATATTTATTTGAGGTTTATCTAGGGCTGAGCAACAACAGTAACCAATTTAAGTTGTTATATTCCATTAAATTAGTATAAAAGTAGTATCTAGAGCGTGAAGAAGAAGAAGAAGAAGAAGAAGAAGAAGAAGAAGAAGAAGAAGAAGAAGAAGAAGAAGAAGAAGAAGAAGAAGAAGAAGAAGAAGAAGAAGAAGAAGAAGAAGAAGAAGAAGAAGAAGAAGAAGAAGAAGAAGAAGAACCAAACTGAACTGAACTGAACTGTGATCAGGCATGCCCAAAAGTCACAAGCATTCCGACCTTTTTGTTTAGAACTACTAACGTTCCTAATGTATTTTTCCTGTTTTAAGACGTGCATGATTTTAAAGGAATTTGGCTGCTGCTTCTTGTATGTCAAGGTGCTGTGTAAATGCTCACTCGCTGACATATGAGTGCTGATTCTGATGGTGGAGGTCAAAAAGATTCCAGCCTTTTTGCTCTAATTAGGATGACATTGTTTAATGCAATCTTTTTGTTTTAAGAATTTGAGTGTGATTTAAAGAAATCTGGCTGCTGTTTCGTGCATGTTATGATGGAAGTGGCTCCCTAGTTGGCTTATACGACTGTTGATTCTGATGGTGGATCAGCAGAGGTGAGCGTGGTGGATTAAGTACCAGTTGAGTAGAGGAGACTGGGTCTAGTTGTTACATGCTTTCATTTTTTTGCCTTCGCACCAACATAAATGAACACAGATGAAGCTTCTTTTCAGATTTAATTAGCAAAACATCTCTATTTATTGTTATCACTAGCAAAAAACAGAAATTACATAACATTAATTAGACAGGTTCTAATTAATGAGGTGGTGTCAGCTGTAACAATTTTCCCCGAGTGCAAGGTACGTTGTGACACTTACTGGGGCACTTAGTTACAACAAATCTAAATGAGAATGTAAGTATATTTTTTTTACATTCGAAAGACAATTTCAAGGCGGTTCTTCACTTCACTTATATATTCAGGGGCCTTATATTCACTCGAAAGTTGACCCCAGTTTTTCATTGAGATTTTGTTCAAATTCGGTTTCTTTTAAAACTTCCTCAATTTGCAGCCCTCACAAATTTGTTGTACTCACATTTGGGAATTCTTTTTAGATGGATTGTGAGGACCTCGTCAAGTGACTTTATCCATCACTTTTACAAACGTTTTCAAGAAACGAAGCCTTATATATAGAAATGATAAACGTATCTTTACGTGATTAACTAAAGAAACTACTTGGACTCTGCTCATTCGTGGGACGTATGCTGGCCTTAGTGACCAGTCATATTTAATAAACTTTACTATCTGTATTAGTACAAGTGTCTCATGGGCAAACAAACAATATTGTGAAACCTGCTTGCATACACATGTTATCATATATCTCCGTTATGTGAACAGAGTGGACAATGAATATGTATGGTTTGACATACGCATCATACAGTAGAATTGATCTCAACCTCCTTTGTGAGGAATCGATAAAGAGGCTCCAGTCAGATGCTCTATGTGTCTGAAGCAAGTTTGTACAGAATTCATTTATGTCACACCTATAGAAGAGTGGCCTAGCTGCATGTGTTGCCAAATTAAAATTTCGTTTCTGATAGCAACTAATTTGCAATTCTTTGGTCAAATAAATTACCTTCCTTCAGTTTTGATACCTGTCTAGAGAGAATGTATTCTCTCTAGACAAGTCTCTAGCCAGACTAGCCAAATGTCCCCGGGTGGATAACCATGGGTCCATTTTTTCTTCAGGCATGTATTCAAGAACTATCGAAGGTAGAGTACCTCCACCAATTGTACATACAGCATTGTCCGTTTCATCACCAATGGAAACTAATCCATCATTTGGGAGAAAAGGAATTGGCATTGTTTCATCATGTTAGAGGTCTGCTTATTGAATATGTTTGTTTAGTTAATCTTGCCCTTTTTCTTTGAGGATAACCGAATTACGTTAACACTGCTCAAATAGCAAGGTATATAATTGATTTTTTGTTTTGTTTTTGTTTTTTTGTTCTGTCCATATTATGGGGATAGTAAATGGTATTGATCGATTTGATTCTTCGAGTTGAACCAATCATGTAGTCCTCTAGAGCACATGGAGCAGATTCGATGTGGTGTCACCGCTGTTTACATTGACATATGACAACCCGAGTATATTTGGTATGTTTTTATGAGATTCATTGTGATAGTTTATCGTTGTCACAGCTGAAACTAAACCACAAACAAAGAAAAGATCAGGATGATTTTTACATCTACAAGATAATCTGAAAAATACAAAATATTTCAAATATATTCATTAAAAAAATTAAGATGTTATCTTAAAAACTATACGTGAAATGAAAACAGAAAAATCGAAAACAATATTTGAAGTTTGCACCAAATTTGTCTTTCGGGTCAGGGTCATTCAAAAATCATCTCCAAAAAAAAAATGATATGCTTTAGAGACGAATGTTATTGGGAGTGTGATTTGCAGCATAGTGTTTAGGGCTAATGAACTTATTGATGCTGCAGCTATTTATCTGAATATGTTTGCCCAAGATTATTCTTTTATTCTTTTACTTGCTTCAGTCATTTGAAACCCTTGAAGTGTTATTAGTCGAATAAGTCGACGCCAGGATTTATTCTTTAAGTCTAGTAATTATTCTACCGGCTTCTTTTGCCGAACCGCTAGTTTACGCTGATGTAAACATACCAACACCGGTTGCCAAGCAGTGATGGGCGGGGGAACAAACACATAAACGAAAACACACATACACACATACATACATACATACATACATACATACATACATACATACATACATACATACACACACATGTGTGTCTATGTATGTATATATATATATATATATATATATATATATATATAGTATAAAGAATTTTTATTTTTAGATATAAATGATGTACTCAAGTGTAGTTATGTTTTTAGCTTGTGCTTTTTCCATGATCATACGTGAGTATTTTATTTATATCCCATCGAAATTTCTACTGAAGAAGGAATATATCTTTTTTATATGATTAAGTCCGAAATTGATTCAATATAGAGATAACGAAATTTAAATTTTCTAAAGGTTAGTTGCCCGTTTTCAGTTTCGATTTTCCTGTAACAAGCGGATTATAAGTGGATAAAACAGTGTATTTGGCTTTAGAATAACCCTCTTTAGCCCTTATTATTATATGTATATTTCAACCGTAACGGTTTTTTTAAATATACTGCCCACGCTTCCTGATGAATTCCTTGGCTGTAGAGTAAGGGACTTCATCCTTATTGCTTAGTAGTAAACTCGATGCTTGCTACAGGAGGACTGGTAACCATTACATTTGTAGCGCGGCGAAAGGTCTGGACGTTGTTTTCTGAGGCTGACCAAAGAATTTTTATTTTTAGATATAAATGATGTACTCAAGTGTAGTTATGTTTTTAGCTTGTGCTTTTTCCATGATCATACGTGAGTATTTTATTTATATCCCATCGAAATTCTACTGAAGAAGGAATATATCTTTTTTATATATTAAGTCCGAAATTGATTCAATATAGAGATAACGAAATTTAAATTTTCTAAAGGTTAGTTGCCCGTTTTCAGTTTCGATTTTCCTGTAACAAGCGGATTATAAGTGGATAAAACAGTGTATTTGGCTTTAGAATAACCCTCTTTAGCCCTTAATTATATGATGTATATTGCAACCGTAACGGTTTTTTTAAATATACTGCCCACGCTTCCTGATGAATTCCTTGGCTGTAGAGTAAGGGACTTCATCCTATATTGCTTAGTAGTAAACTCGATGCTTGCTACAGGAGGACTGGTAACCATTACAATTTGTAGCGGCGAAAGGTCTGGACGTTGTTTTCTGAGGCTGACCAAAGAATTTTTATTTTTAGATATAAATGATGTACTCAGGGTAGTTATGTTTTTAGCTTGTGCTTTTTCCATGATCATACGTGAGTATTTTATTTATATCCCATCGAATTTCTACTGAAGAAGGAATATATCTTTTTTATATGATTAAGTCCGAAATTGATTCAATATAGAGATAACGAAATTTAAATTTTCTAAAGGTTAGTTGCCCGTTTTCAGTTTCGATTTTCCTGTAACAAGCGGATTATAAGTGGATAAAACAGTGTATTGGCTTTAGAATAACCCTCTTAGCCCTTAATTATATGATGTATATTGCAACCGTAACGGTTTTTTTAAATATACTGCCCACGCTTCCTGATGAATTCCTTGGCTGTAGAGTAAGGGACTTCATCCTATATTGCTTAGTAGTAAACTCGATGCTTGCTACAGGAGGACTGGTAACCATTACAATTTGTAGCGGCGACGAAAGGTCTGGACGTTGTTTTCTGAGGCTGACCAAAGAATTTTTATTTTTAGATATAAATGATGTACTCAAGTGTAGTTATGTTTTTAGCTTGTGCTTTTTCCATGATCATACGTGAGTATTTTATTTATATCCCATCGAAATTTCTACTGAAGAAGGAATATATCTTTTTTATATGATTAAGTCCGAAATTGATTCAATATAGAGATAACGAAATTTAAATTTTCTAAAGGTTAGTTGCCCGTTTTCAGTTTCGATTTTCCTGTAACAAGCGGATTATAAGTGGATAAAACAGTGTATTTGGCTTTAGAATAACCCTCTTTAGCCCTTAATTATATGATGTATATTGCAACCGTAACGGTTTTTTTAAATATACTGCCCACGCTTCCTGATGAATTCCTTGGCTGTAGAGTAAGGGACTTCATCCTATATTGCTTAGTAGTAAACTCGATGCTTGCTACAGGAGGACTGGTAACCATTACAATTTGTAGCGGCGAAAGGTCTGGACGTTGTTTTCTGAGGCTGACCAAAGAATTTTTTTTTTAGATATAAATGATGTACTCAAGTGTAGTTATGTTTTTAGCTTGTGCTTTTTCCATGATCATACGTGAGTATTTTATTTTATCCCATCGAAATTTCTACTGAAGAAGGAATATATCTTTTTTATATGATTAAGTCCGAAATTGATTCAATATAGAGAAACGAAATTTAAATTTTCTAAAGGTTAGTTGCCCGTTTTCAGTTTCGATTTTCCTGTAACAAGCGGATTATAAGTGGATAAAACAGTGTATTTGGCTTTAGAAAACCCTCTTTAGCCCTTAATTATATGATATATATATATATATATATATATATATATATATATAATATATATATATATGGCTTCTTTCAGCTTCCGTCTATCACATCCACTCACAAGGCTTGGGTCGGCCCGAAGCTATAGTAGAAGACACTAACCCAAAATGGCTTGTTCTACTTCAAGTCAATTCTTTGAGGCTCTTTTTCTATATGATTAACGTAGAGTTGTCTTAGTTTTATACCTGTGTCTAGAGATAAATGCAAGGTTGTGAATGTGATATCATCTGCGTATGAGTCTGTGCATATATTTGAGTCCGACTGATCAGACCCAAGATCAAAGATGTTCCAGTCGTGAACATTCCCACTTTCTCTCAGCCATGTTTATGCTAAACTACATTATCCAGTGCAATCTCCCAGAGTCCTCTGATTCCATCAGTTTCAAAATGCTTTAAGTTTACGTTTGTAATTTCGTAGAGCTTGAGACTGTTAAGTTTTCAGAACTCATTGTTGCTTGTTGGGAGTATGATGGATCTGGGGAGTCAAAACCATAGTCTAGGCAGAAGCGTATTTATTTCCATAGCTTAGTTGTCTAGTACTATTTTATATTTCTTTTTTATAGTGATATCATTTTTATCAGATTGGCTATTTCTGTAGTGTAATGGATATAATATTTTGATATATTGTTCTGTTGGTCAATTTTTTTTTTATAAGTCTATTATTATTTTGTTGAATAATACTTAGTATATTGTAGTACTTATTTTGATGATTATTGTGCGGTTGCTAAATTTTGGAAACTATGGTTCTGCTTCCTGATGGAGCTGATTCTACAAGACACCTTGAAGCTAAACAGTGTTAATGATGACAGGGGGTGGTGGTAGAGTACGAGGAGGAGGAGGTAGAAGATGATGAAGAAGAAGAAGAAGAGAAGAAGAAGAAGAAGAAGAAAAGAAGAAGAAGAAGAAGAAGAAGAAGAAAAGAAGAAGAAGAAGAAGATAGGAGGAGAACAAGGAAGATAGGAAGATAGGAAGAAGACGAGGAGTTGAAGGAAGAAGAGGAGTTCAAGGAAGATAAGAAGAAGGTAGAAAAGGGGGGAGAAGAAAAAGAGGAAGAGAAGGATGATGTTGATGATGAGGAGGAGGAGAAGGCGGAGGAGGATGACGATGACGTCGTCGGCGGCGGTAGCGATGATGGCGATGATGACGCCGATGATGTTGAAAGCAGATACAGTAATGCTGGTGATTGCTGTGCTGTTATTTAGTAGTTTTGATGATACTGCTGATGATGGTGGTGGATGGTAATGGTCGTCGTCGTCGTGGTAGTAGTGGTGGTGGTGGTGGTGGTAGTAGTAGTAGTAGTAGTAGTAGTAGCAGCAGCAGAGCAGCGGTGGTGGTGGTGGTGGTGGTGGTAGTAGTAGTAGTAGTAGTAGTAGTAGTAGTAGTAGTAAAAACGAGAATACCAATAACAAGGACGATGACAGATAAGCGTCGATAGAGAAGGATGAGGAGTAAAAAGGCGATGAGTCGGGACGTATCTGTGAATGGACATTGGAGAAGGAGTACATTCATGCTTTGTTAAAGACATTGAAAATATTCCCCCACGTCACAGCTTCCACCACCCAATCCCTTCTCCCGACACCACTGTCATTACTACCACTGTCACTGCTAGCACCGCTACCACAGCAATCACTACCTCCAGTATTACCATAATCATCACCAGAATACCGCTTCCGCATACTACCATCCCCCCCACCACCACCACCACTACCACCACCATCACTACCACCATCACCACCACCGCCGCTACCATCTCTACTGCCACCAACATCACTACCACCGCCATTACCACCACCACTACTACCACCATTACCACCACCACCAGTACTACCACCACCCCAGTACTACCACTGCCACAACCACCACCATCTCCAGTACCACCAACACCATCACTACTACTATTACCACTACCACCACCATCATCGCCACTACCACCACAACCACCACCTTCTCCACTACCACCGTCACTACCCCTACCACTACCACCACCACAACCACCACTACCACTACCACCAACACCATCCCTACTACTATTACCACTACCAACACCCTACCACCCCCATCAACGCCACTACCACCACCACCACCAGTAACATCACCACTAGGACACTTCTACCATTCTCATTACCACCGCTATAATAACCTCAATGAACAATAATCTCTAACACCACTACGACATCATCTGTACTACCACTACCGCAACCACAATACACAATCATCACCAGAACCACCATCAACATCATCATCACTAACTCCACGGGCAACATCAATCATCACTACTACCATAACTACCACTACCACCACCACTACAACTACTAACATCATCACAACCTTCACCATGATCATTACTACAACCACCACCACCACCATCACCACAACCACCACTATCATCGTCACAGTGACACTGAATGTGCGCAATCACCAATAATTGAACAAATTCGTCAGCCAATGATTATATTGTTTACTTATTGGGGAGGTCACGTGCTGTGTGTCGTCACAACTTCAATACAATACATATACGCACGCGCACAACACCCACGTAAACACGTACACATATGCACACACACACACACACACACACATACGCACGCACACACCCACACACCCACACACATCCATACCACACATTGGTCTTCATTGTGTTCTTTAACCACTTTGGCTATTCATCTTATACTTGACTTATTGTCGTTGTTGTTATTGTTGCTGTCGTTGTCGTTACTGATGTCGTTGTTATCATTGTAGTTGTTGCTATTGCTGTCGACTTTTGTTGGTGTTGTTGTCATTGATGTTGATGATTCCGTCGTGAGTTTTGGACGTGTGTGTGGGTGCGAGCGTGCGTGCGTATGTGTGTGCGTGCGCGCGTTGTATATTCCTCATGCTATTGTTATCGGTATTGTTCTTGCTGTGGACAATTTCGAGTACGTGTCATCTTTATCTTTGTCTTTTATCTTTTACTTGCTTCTGTCATTTGAGTGCGACGATGCTGGAGCACCACCTTTAGTCGAACAAATCGACCCCAGGACTTATTCTTAGTAAGTACTTATTCTATCGGTCTCTTTTGCCGAACTGCTAAGTTACGGGGACGTAAACACACCAACATCGGTTGTCAAGAGATGGTAGGGGACAAACACAGACACACACAAAAAATATATATATATATATATATATATAGTTACAAGGGGCTACACACAGAGGGGACGGATCTTTTCACTTTGACCGGCAGATTTTTAAAATAATTTTTCTGTAACTAAACACTTTTAAACTTCGTATACTGGTAGAATGTGTTACATAAAACATCTTTTTCTCTTGGCTACCTTGAGAAAATTCTGTAGTTTGTAAGCTATTTGTTGTTTAATTTCTTGCATTTCGGCAATTTCAACCAATCAATGGCGTCTATTGAGGTGAATATATATATATAGTCGCAGGAGTGGCTGTGTGGTAAGTAGCTTGCTAACCCACCACATGGTTCCGGGTTCAGTCCCACTGCGTGGCATCTTGGGAAAGTGTCTTCTGCTATAGCCCCGGGCCGACTAATGCCTTGTGAGTGGATTTGGTAGACGGAAACTGAAAGAAGCCTGTCGTATATATGTATATATATATATATACATATATGTGTGTGTGTGTATGTCTATGTTTGTCCCCCTAGCATTGCTTGACAACCGATGCTGGTGTGTTTAGCGGTTCGGCAAAAGAGACCGATAGAATAAGTACTGGGCTTACAAAGAATAAGTCCCGGGGTCGATTTGCTCGACTAAAGGTGGTGCTCCAGCATGGCCGCAGTCAAATGACTGAAACAAGTAAAAGAATAAAATAATATATATATATATATATATATATATATATATGACAGGCTTCTTTCCGTTTTCGTCTACCAAATCCACTCACAAGATATATATATGATTCCGTATATAAATAAACAAAAATATGTATGCAAATACATGCTCACACGAATATAAGTATATACATGTATACATATACATCCATACATCCATGTATGTACATAAATATAATCATACACGTATACTTATACACATACACAGACGCACACATACATATGCATACTCACAGTACACAAATACACATAAAAACATATCTAGATCATGGCGTATATATACAAAGAATTTTTAAAAAGCTGCTCAGTTTATATAATAGTAAAATTCGGATAAAAAGGCATTTACAAAATGCATCATCATATATAGGATTATCTATAAATTAAATGCAACAATTAAATAGGTTTGTAAAATGTAATAAAATAAAATAATAACATAATAAAATAATAAGGATGAACCTCGGCAAAGTTTAAGCTTTAAAATATGTAAAACAGTCGAAGGTTTTCTTAAAGAATGCGTCGAAATATATATTCGATATCGTTGCGATGCGAAATAACCATACATTACAAATACAATTCCAAAAGTGGCATTTGAAACAAATTCGAAAGTCAACATATATTATCCATATAATATTTTGTCGGTTGCCATTTTAAATTTTGTTGCGTTCCTGCAATTTAGGAGTTCGCGTCTTTGATTCAAAGCGCTATTATCCTGAAATAAGATAAAGAATTTTTCAGAAAGGCATAAATTGCATTTCATGGATCTTTTATTAGCGCCATATCTGTAAGCTGATGCATTATCTAAGATTTTCCATGTTACGTTGAAAGGACGGGTTTCATTTTCTTTCAATTCCCAAATATGTTTTGCCAGACTAGTCTTTGTCTTATTTTCGAGGTACCGGAAGGAATTTCTGTGGGAATAAAATCGGGTCTTGAAAGAATTTTCTGAAGCCCCTGTGTATGTTTTATATTCTTGCGAGCCTTCTATTTGTACTTTGGCCCAATACACAATCCTTTTCTCCGGACATTTTCCTTCCAACGGACAGGAGGTCTCATTTTTGAAATTACAATTCTTTGGATTTGAATCGCTGAAAATTAGCTACAACAGAAAACACGTACCCAAGGTATCACGTAAAAGGATTGAACCTGGAGCCATGCGGTTGAGAAGCAAGCTTCTTACCACACAATCACGCCTGCGCCAATGTAAAATTTTGTTGTTTATATTTATGTGCAATAAATTGGTTATACTTCTGTAATACATGAAATATTTTAACAACCTTTTAAAACAATTCCTAATAATAATTTAATAATAAAGATATCGGAGACCCCCTTTTGTCACGAAATGACCATGAGAGTGCACCTAGAAAGTTACCCTCCAATGCACAAGTCTGGGCAAGGTTGTTTATGGAAGACCAGCAGTCGCCCATACATATCAGCCTCCCCTCTACACGCCACCGATGTTATCCAAGGGAAAGACAAAGGCCGATACAGGTTGGCACCAGTGACATCACCACTCATTTCTACAGCTGAGTGAACAGGAGCAATGTGAAATAAAGTGTCTTACTCAAGAACACAATACGCAGCCCGGTCCGGGATTCGAACTCACAACCTGACGGTCGTAAGTTCGACGATCTAACCACTGAGCCATGCGCCTTCAATAAAGATATAAGGGGATTTTAAAATATCGAATGGCTATAAGGGTCACCTGAATAAAATAGAAAACAAAGGGGTCCGAAAGAAGAAATGGTTGGGAATTACTGATCTCGGATTATATTATCAAATGTGACACTTCAATTTCGAGACTGCAGGGTGCAATATGAAGGAGATTTGGCAACTACCTTTAGCAGATCGGCGGTGTTATGTTGGTACGTTTTTGTTAAATTCTTGTTGTTATCATAAATGTACAGGGATACTCGTATGAAACTGTCTATTCAGAGTGACTGACAAAGATGAGGATGATGACCACGGCGACAATGACGATGATGATGATGATGAGGAGGAGGAGGAGGAGGAGGAGGAGGGGGAGGAGGAGGATGACAATTTTTATGATGACGACGACGATAATGGCGATGATGAAATGGTGATAACGAAGACAACAACGATGATGGCGATGACGTAATGGAGATAACGAAAATGTCAATGATGATGATGATGACGATGACGACAACGACGACGACGACAATGTTGATGATGACGACAACAATGATGATGATGACGATAATGGTAATAATGAGAATGTCAATGATGATGATGATGATGATAACCACGTCGACCATAACGTTGACGATGACGAGCAAGGTGACCAAGTCGTTGGCGCGGAGCGGCGGCAGTGACGGTGGTGGCGGCGGCGGCGGCGGCGGCGGTGGCGGTGGCGGTGGGGGCAACGGCTAGAGGGAAGCTGATAGCGGCGACAGCTAGGGTAACGACGACAACGTCGATGGCAGCATGGCAAACAACATTTAACATCACACCACTTTACCACCATCAACTACCAAAGGTAACCATCACCAACAGCAACGACAGCAACAACAACAACAACAACAACAACAGCAGCATCGGCAGCGTTGGCAGCGTGGCTGCTTTCCTCATAGTCATTTATAGCTAGTAAAATTCTCCGCGAGGCCAGATGTAGTATTAGCATTAATGACAAAAATCAATTGGAGAAGAGATTAATAGATTTAAGAATAGCAGAACACGCTTAATCCTGAACCCAACGGCAGTCTTTTCTGGCGTCAGGCACGGCGCTGAAACCTTTAAGGGGCCGCCATAGCACACGTGCCGGTTCATCGTCTTTGTTGCTAATGGGGCCTCGTAATTTCATATAATTGCTCTCCAGACTAGAAACACATCTCGTTGTTCCCTTCTTCAGCAGTCTTTACTCTTTAAGGAGTCAATGATAATGCTTTCTTTAAGTGGCTCTAAAATAGAAAATAGTAATAATAATAATAAAAAAGAAATGTTCGTGATGGGGTGGGAAGGGAGAAAGAAGGAAGGAATAAAAATGAAGGTGGTGGCGGTGGCGGCGGTGGTGGTGGTGGTGGTGGTGGTGATGGTGATGATGATGATGATTATGATGATGATGATGATGGTGGTGGTGGTGGTGGTGGTGAAGCTGGTGGTGGTGGTGAAGCTGGTGGTAGTGGTGGTTTTTGCAGTGGTGGTGACATCTGGTGATCCTAGTCATGATGATGGTCGTCGTCATCGTCGTCGTGATGGTGGTGGCTGCGGTGGCGATAGCAGTGGTGGAGGAGTTGGTGTTATCGTCGGAGATGATGGTGATGATGATAACGATAATGTTGTCAATGAGGATGAGGAGGAGTGGGAGAAGGAAAAGGAGGAGGAGGACGTCGATGACGACGACGATGTTTAATAGTGATACGAGTTCATAAGTTTATATGAAAGGAGCTAAAGTGGATTAGATTGGACCTAGCATATGACTGGTACTTATTTTCCTGAAAATGACCCCCACTTCATACACATACGCCTCGCGATTATACCTGCTCCTGATCCTCGAGGGAGAGGAAGGCAAAAACTCAATCTCGACAGGATTCGAACTCGAATATAAAAGATACTTTGTAACTAAATATCTCTAAAATCATTAGTCTGCTCATAATTCTAATTGTAGTTGTGGCGTTTAAAGTTCATGCCTTTCACAAGGTTATTTCTCATGGACATAACTTGGACATAAAATGGACATAAAAGGAAATATTTGGGGTCCACACTAATGAACATAAAAGTATTTTTAAAAATAAAATATAGCCGCAGACGTGGTTGAGTAGTAAGAAACTTGCTTCTCAACAACGTGGTCTTGGGTTCTGTCCCAATCACAGTACCTTGGGCAAACGATAGGCGGAAACTGAAAGAATCCCGCCGTGCCCCATCATGACAACCTTTAGGTCCAAACGCATAAAAGAACAAAAGAGAATATGTGTATGTATATACCCTCGTTCTGGTCTAACGACCCTCCATGTTTGTTTTCATTCGGTTTCCTTGTATGTCTCCACTGTCCTGTTTTTGTTCCCAACTTTGACCCTCCATAAATCCCAAATCATATTTTGCTACTTATGTGAGCAACTGTCTTCGAAGAGTCATATTGTCGTTTAATGCTTGAAATGAGTAGTATATAGACAGCCGACAACTGATGAAGGGTCGTTCTTTGTGTTACTTGTTCTGTTCGCCATTTGTTTCTCTCGTTGTTTGCGTATTGAACTCATTTGTTTTCGTATTTCATGTTGTTTACTACTGGTGACGTCCTGTACCCATATATGCATATGTATAAATATATGTGTATGTATGAATGTATGTATGAATGTATGTATATGTCTATATGTGTGTGTGTACGTGTTTGTATCCCCGTGACATTAGCGGTTCGGTAGAAAGAGATCGATAGCATAACTTCCAAACCAGTTTTTAAAAAATAAGTACAAGGACGATTTGTTCAACTAAAAGCCCCTTCAATTCAAGGCGATGCCCCAGCATGGCGGCTTTCAAAAATCTGAAACAAATAGAAGATAAAGTATAAATATAAAAGTAATAGTCACGAAAAAGCCAGGATGGGATAATAAAAAAAAGAAAGAATACATCTCGTAGATCCCTTATACCCTTAAATAAGTGACTCTAACTGAAGCACTATTTATTTTATTCATTTTTGATAATCTCTTCGCTTCCCCTCCATCTTTGCTTTTCTTTGTTTTGCTTTTTATTTTTTCCTCTTTATACTTTGTAAACACGATGTGCCACAGAATATCGAGATCGGTAATGATCAACTAAGTTTTCTTTTTTTATATAATTCTAAAGAAGGACAAAAATCCTTGAATTCTTTTCCCTCCTCTCCTTTTTTCTGTTTTATTTTTTTTTTCGTTTTTTTTTAAACCCGTCCCCTCACCACAGGAGAATTTATTTGTTTTTGCTTGTTTATTTGCTTTGTATTATTATTATTTCTATTTTATTTCAAGACTTATTTTTTTCTTTCTGTTTTATTTTTCTCACCGTTCCTTAAGCTATTTCTTCCGTCTCTCTACCCATTATTAGTTTGAGATTTTTATATGTCACAACGCTGTCACTCTAACAACCTTTTTATTTGTTTTTCATGTTTTTTCTTCTTTTTTTTCTTTTTCGTTAGAACAACCAAGAAAGTATTTCGTGATCAAATTTTGGTTTCTTATTTCTTTACTGCCCACAAGGAGACAAACAAGGACAGACAAACGGATTAAGTCGACTAGATCGACCCCAGTGCGTAACTGGTACTTATTTAATCGAGCCCGAAAGGATGAAGGGCAAAGTCGACCTCGGCGGAATTAGAACTCAGAACATAGCAGCAGACGAAATACCGATTTCTTTACTGCCCACAAGGGGCTACACACAGAGGGGACGGATCTTTTCACTTTGACCGGCAGATTTTAAAAATAATTTTTCTTTAACTAAACACTTTAAACTTCGTATACTGGTAGAATGTGTTACATAAAACATCTTTTTCTCTTGGCTTTCTTGAGAAAATTCTGTAGTTTGTAAGCTATTTGTTGTTTAATTTCTTGCATTTCGGCAATTTCAACCAATCAATGACGTCTATTGAGGTGAATACAATTTCTGCGGTTCTTTGGCAGTAAGATTAAACTGCTATTTTTAGCACGTTGAATTCCCATTGGCATGATTATGATTATGTAGCTACAAGAAGTGAACGTGTTTGAATTATAATTAGTTGCTGACTCCTTATGTTAAGTGCAACTCATTGATATTTATTTCTTTAATGCCCACAGGGAGCTAAACATAGAGGGGACAAACAAGGACAGACAAACGGATTAAGTCGATTACATCGACCCCAGTGCGTAACTGGTACTTATTTAATCGACTCCGAAAGGATGAAAGGCAAAGTTGACCTCGGCGGAATTTGAACTCAGAACGTAGCGGCAGACGAAATACCTATTTCTTTACTACCCACAAGGGGCTAAACACAGAGGAGACAAGCAAGGACAGAGGAATGGATTAAGTCGATTATATCGACCCCAGTGCTTAACTGGTGCTTATTTAATCGACCCCGAAAGGATGAAAGGCAAAGTCGACCTCGGCGGAATTTGAACTCAGAACCTAACGGCAGACGAAATACCGCGACGCATTTCGCCCGGCGTGCTACCGTTTCTGCCAGCTCGCCGCCTTAAAGTGTGAACATGACAGGTAGAATATTGATGTTTGGGACAGTCAAGAAAAGTATGCCTGTATGAAAATCACAAAGAAAGAGGATAATTATGAGCAACTGCTTCGAAACCTCCAGCTCCTATATCCAGATTATAAATTCACATTTATACCGATAATAATAGGTGCACTTTGTTTTCTAAGTGATAATCTTAGCGATAATTGGGAAAAGCTAAAGTGTTCAGAGAAAGAAGTCAATCAATTCGTAGATTACAGTTACAATTTGTTACCGAAATAGTAAAAATATGCAAAACATTTCTCAAGTTTAAGATGTGATATTGTATTTGTTATCTATATTCGAACGACGGAGCTTTGTATCTTTGTTAGACACCAACTCCTTCCTTATAGGAAAACTTGTAATAATTAAAAATAGGAAAGAGCATACATGTAGTCGTACATGCACACACACACACAAACACATATACATACATAAATACATACATATACTTATGTGCATACATACACACAATGGCTATCACCTCGTCCTCAGCTTACTTGTACTTATGTACCACAACCAGGGAGAGTGCAACATAATTAAATAGACCCTCCCTCGAGCAACAGACTTGACTGTCCTGCACCCGAATCCAAAGTCCAGAGGGCACTCAACAACCGAAGGTAGAAAGAGTCGCAGTAAATAATTGTTGGTTCACAAGAGACTCCTACACGTTTCGACAGTTTTTTTTCGGTCTGTAGAGTATTCACGCAGCTTCCCCACCTTGGAAAAAGAAATTTCCATGTGGCTTTGCAGATTTAGTTGCCAACGACTCGACTATGAGGCTGATAGTTCCGGTAGTTCCATTCTTACGTTAAAAGTTATCTACAGTACCATATGAAAGCATGTAATAACAAGTATTAAACATCAGTGCATCCTTAAATACAGATGCTATCACTCGGGAACAACACCAAAGAGATACACGCAGTATACATTGTAATAAAATAACTTAACATAAGCCTCCCAGGTCTCAAGTAAAACTTGAGAAAGTAAAACACCCAAAACCTACACAACAGAATCAGGCATTTAGACCTGAGCATGTGGCGTAATGTGAACAACATTTTCACTGAGTACTAATATTGTCTTCCAAAAGTTCTAAAATATACGTGAATTATACACTTTCCACTCTTCGGGGAAAATTGATGATCTTAACGCATGATCTCAAGACAGGAAAGGTTACTGAAAAACAATGTTAGCTTTCAGTAACTGCAAATGTATACCTGAAGATAAAAGAAAATAAGTTATCTAACAAAAAAAAAAAAACCTTTCCGAAGATCTTAAATTATATTGGTCTAAAATCTGAAGTGAAAAGGGATTTCAGTCGTAATACATCATGTCTAAGCAGAATCAGGTACAAAAATGTAGCAACGTCAACAGTAAGGCACACTAGAGCCCCCGAAATTGTTTACTAAAGTGATGAGAAAGCTGCATAAGCCACTAGGAATAGTATTTCAAGTTTTCTAGAATAAACTAGTAGTGTAATATTATGTTACAACAGAAGTATGTGTGTGTGTATACAACATATATATATATAATATATATATTATATATATATCTATATATATATATATATATATATATATATATATATATATATATATAATATATATATAATATACATATATATATATACACACATATATATATATATATATATATATATATATATGTATATATATGTATGTATATATATATATATATATATATATATATATATACATATATTATATACATATATATATTATATATATAAGACATGCATTAAATACATATATTACATACTTCATACTTCATTTATGCAAACATTTTAATATTATATATCTATCTGTCGATCGATCAATCTCACTTTTACTTTCTATTCCCTTCTTTCTCCCTCTGTGTGTGTACCTACATACACGCTTGCATAAATACAATTCAAACATTACACAACGTACATAATATACATACATGATTCATGCAATACATACCGTACATACCATAACAAAACATAACATCAAGTTGCATACGCATACACACACACATACATGCGTAACTTTTCCTTTTAATAAAATAAATAATTTGTCATTTGAAAAAGAATATTCTCATTTCTTTGGGTTAATATCATTAATATTTCCAAATATTTTCTACAAACATCCAATTGATATCTGTGTCGTATTTCCTAGTAATTCCTCATTACCCTTCCTACCCACTGAATAAGGAGGTGAAAACTTAGATTGATTTCATCTGTAACTTATTATTTATTTGCTCGAAATTGCTTCCTAACTTAAGTGTTCATTACTAAATGAAATTTCTTATTTTTGTCCTTCTACAAATGTCCATTACTGAACAAGATTTACGACTTCATTTTGTAATAAAGCTTTATATAGCCGCCATTACATCATCTGGCATTATATCTGTTTTTATAAATCCATTTTCAATTCAACTTCTTCTTGATGCTTACTTTTCCATCCATCTATATATCTGACAGTCTATCTATCCATTATCTATCAGTATATATATATATATATATATATATATATATATATATATATATATATTATAATATATATAATATATATATATATATATATATATATATATATATATATATATACATATATATATATATATATATATTATATATATATATATATAATGTGTGTATGTATATGCATATATATATATATATATATATATACATATATATACACATACATATACATATTATATGTGCATATGTATGTCTATATATGCATAAATGCATATACGTTCATTTATCTATTTATTTATGTATCTATTTTTCTCTCTACTCTCTTTATACACACACTATATAGACATATACGCACATAAGCATACGACGAATATGGGTAAGTTATGTGTGTGCCTGTGTTTGCGCGCGCGTTTGTGTATTTGAATGTTTGTGTGTCATACACGTTCCTGTAAGTGCGTGTGTACAGATTTATGTTTGTATAACGGTATCAAAGTTTTTGTTGAAAGAGTCAAAAGCTTTTTGGAAATAACCATCATACACAAATAGAGTGAGTGAATTAAGTGATTGTAAATATGAATTGAGGAGAAACCGCGCTGTTTGTTGACTATCATTTCTAATGTGGTACTCTGCTTACTCTCTCTCTTTTCCGTTTTCTCTGTTCTTCATCTATATATATATATATATATTATATATATATATATAATTATATACATGCGTACATGCATAAATACATGTGTTTGTATGCGTGTTCGTGTTTGTATATTTGTGTGTATATGTATTTGTGTATGTATGAGACAGAGAAATGAGTAAGTGGTTGAATGAACGATGAAAGATGAAGTAGCTGAGTTAAAATATGCGTTTAAAGTTTTCTCAGCCGTGTTTAATGATGGCACAAGTCATCTTATTTCCCCTTCTCCTTACACATCGTTTCAGTACGAATAGGTTTGCGTGGTTACTTTTGCTTATTCACTCACCAATGTGTGTGTGTGTGTATGTGTATGCGTGTATGCATGTGTGTGGGGGGTGAACAATGAGAAGATATCGAAATATATCCAACAGACAGACAATTTGATAAATATCGCGTAAATATTATGTATAAAGAACTATCCAAAAGTCGGTACAGCCAAATGAATGCTAATGGAGTTACTTCGTCACCGATCACAAACAGCGACACGTCACTCGACGAATTTCACACATATATAACTCCAAACTCACAAATACACTTTTAATCAGGAGCAAACACACTCTCACAGGCTCACTTATAAACTAGTATACAACAGCATTGGTCTGTAATCATATCTGTCACTGAAGATGGATATATTTTTCTATCTTCTCGTCTAGATTTATCCATTAAACGGAATACGAAATCCATCTGTCAATAGAAATGAATTTCATCTTCTTTCCATCTATCAAGAATTTATCAGTCAAAGGAAGATATGAATTGCTCACTGACCATAATAACAACACCAACCAAGAACATCCTTCGTTTACACGGTTTAATTTATGGCGAATATAAGATGAGAAATGATCCGAGCTCTTCTGTAAAGTGAAATCAGTAATAGTCGGATTGTATCTGTAACAAGAGCTTGCCAATGATCTCGTTGGTCCTGCCACATCGATCCTAAGACACTATACGATAATATCACCGCAAGTAAAATGAACATTTTATACGCAAAAATGGTGCTGATTGCTTTTCCCAATGCTTGTAAACGCGAATAGGAAAAGAGAGAAAGCGGAAAAGAGGAGAGCGCAAAGAAAAAAGAGAAGATAGTTGATTTGCTCTCAAACTCTGTTGTTAAACAAGGAACTTAATATTCGGGCGTTTTTCGGTTGGTATGGAAGCTTAAATATGATAAATGCGTTGCAAGTGACAGTCGAGTAAGATATTAGTTAGTATGCTATAGTTTTCGTGTCACTAAATAAAATTGATTTTCTCATCTAATTTCGACACTACCGTGATAGTTTATGAAGATTTGAATGGTCTGTCAGATATTTTAGTTTATTTTATTATTCACTTATGAGATATGCCTGTTTATTTGAACTGTCACGCTAAAAGTTTGTTGCATTTATTTATATAGACGTTGATCTTGTCACGGTTAAGTTTTCACGGTGATGATAACGAAATCTGTATACTATAGTGTTCGAAGTGTTTAGAAATTATATAAAAGAGCCTTCAATTATAATAAAATATAATGTAAAAACAAAACACTTATGTTAGTCCTACCGACCAGGTTTCGTTCTTCTTTGTTCTGTTTTCTTTCTCAAGACTTATACATAAATACCAATAGCATTTTTCTCTTTAGCTAATTTATATATCTATTTTCATTATTCTCTATTTAGACGCTTATAGTTTTCCTAGCAGCATAGTGCAATACATCCTCCATATTTGGGTATATGTATGTATATATATATATATATATATATATATATATATATCTATATATATATATATATAATATATATATATATATATATATATATATATACATACATACGTTGGTCAAACGGGACGCTGCTTGGCTGACCGGTTCACAGAGCAACTCCGAGACATTAGACTCGGCAATGACAACCCGATCTCGCGCCATTTCTGCTATCGGCCAGTCATTACAACACCTGTCTGTGTTCGGATTGTCTTTGTACAGGGGCCATCCGGACTCCTGCCTTTGCCGTGAACACAAATTAATATTTCCTCTTCGCTCCTTTGCGCCCCATGTGTTCAACTCCCCTCCCCTCTTCATCTGACTTCCCTCATCTCCTCTCTTCCTCTGACACCTACTTCCTCTCTTAACTCCTACCCACCTTCTCCCTTCATCGATACCCCCCTCCATCCACCCCACCCCACACATCCCACTCCCACATACCCACTCTACTCCCACATCCTCACCCCAAACCCACACTCCATCCTCACATCCCCACACCCCAACACTGTCACACTGTACACCACTACACCACATCACACCACCGCGCACACACTAGCACTGAACACTTCCCAGCACCCACACCATCATCCATACACCTACACATTACAGACACACACACTTACACACGCACACATCCACGCGTAAAAGTCATCAGCCCCTATCTACACGCACACACTTACGCACTCTCACATACACACACGCACGCGCACCTTCGTTTGGGGATCACCAATACTTTATTATCTCCTCTTCTTCCTAGCTCTTCTGTCTAACTACCTTTGTCCACCCACTCGCCATGATTGACCGTTAATTCCTAAAGCTTTTTATTCTCTCTCTGTTTATTTCCTCGTTTTCCTTTCTGTTGAAGAGCGTAGGCTTGAAGCATAAAAGACTTTCTCACCTTCCCGAGCATTAAAATAACACACCTGCTTGTTTATACACCTGTTTTCCTGTAAATTTCAATCATATATATATATAAAGAACATTAAGACTCATGAGAAATATTAATTTTAGTGGCCACAAGCTAAAGCCGTATAGGCAAAATAATTAGATATATATAAAAACAATTATATATAAGAAGGGTGCTTTAAAAAAAACCCAGCTTTGCTGAATAAGGAGTTAAAACCCTCTGAAGCCATATATATATATATATATGTAATATCTATGTGTTTATTACTGTTGTTACTTTATATATTTCATTTTGTATTTTTTACTGTTGTTAAAGTCTTTCCTTTCTAATACATATCATGCTCTATTGATTAAAGTACTAATGCTGATTTCTTAAATAATTATGTAATTTATCGGAAAGATGAGATCGTGACGCTTTTATCTTTTCTTAAGGTCATAAGCAACGTATGAGAAGCTTTTATTGCAAACACGGCACTTGCAGCAAATATTTTTAATGGCGTGATTTAAATATATCTTAAAGTTTCTACACATGACTACATAGATAGAATTCAAATGTAATCTGTAATAACACGTTATATCTTATAACATATATTACTTGATGTAGGGATACTTTTATGGAAAGCTGAAACTGTCCAAATCAACGCGTAAGATTAATACTTAACCATGGCTTCTGAAACATAATTTCCATTACGTTTTATAAGAAACTCTTCGGTTTAAATATACCTAACATTTCGCCCATTAGCGTTTAAGTGTAAAGACTCTAAATCCACACCAGTGTTCTAAATTGACAATAAACGGTAAATACAGCGTATAAATAACAATACGTAAACATATTTAGTATTAATGCATTGAGAAAATATGCAATAATACAGCTATCAAAGACAAACTCTTGTAACATGCATCTCTGTAAGATATAAATGACAAAAGGATGGCAAGTTATGGAGAGGATTAAAATATCCCAGAATACTCTTACTCGTAAGGGGTAAAAACATCAAACGAGGAATTGTGTAGAAATGTTTCATTCTTGTAATTCTTCTAGTCGTTACATTCCTTACAGCTGTAAATTGAGATCGAAATAAGAAGCATCATCGATGATTAATCTCACTCTACTTATCTATTATTGCAAGCTGTAATATCCTTAAGATAAAAACATCCACAGTGCTCTACCACAAATCGTTGATGATATCAACTTGAAATAAAAAATACTTGCAGCCTCACAATATACTTAGATATACATGTCTGTGTTTGTGCATGTCTGTCTGTCTGTGTGTGTGTGTGTGTGTGTGTGTGTGTGTGTGTGTGTGCGCGTGATTATATTTCTTTTATTTGTTAGACATTTTCCTAGAATGGTGCAGGTTTCAAACAAAGCGACATAGATCCATTGCTGGAATTTTGGCAACAGCAATGAGAAAGTGATACATATCGAACCTCAGGAAAATCTGGTGGTGGTGGTGTCAGTGTTGGTGATAATATGAACGGTAATGGTATGAGTGGTAGGGTACGAGTGGTGAAGGTTTGAGTGATGGTGGTATAAGTAGCGAATGATTCGATTGGTGTATTTTCAGAGTTGATTGTATCAATAGTGTTAGTATGAGTAATGGTGGTGTGAGTGATCATATGAGTGATGGTAGTATGAGTGATGGTAGTTAGTATGAGTGATGGTAGTATGAGTGATGGTGATATGAGTGATGGTTGTATGAGTGATGTTGGTATGAGTATAGGCGGCGTGAGTGATGATGGCAAGTGTGGTGGTAGTATGAGTGATGATGACATGAATGATGGTTGTGTCTGTAGCAGTAGTATTAGTATTGGTGGTGTGAATGATGATGGCATCAGTGATGGTTGTATGAGTGATGGTGGAATGGGTAATGGTGGTGTGAGTGATGATGTCAGGAGTGTTGGTTATATGAGTGATGTTGATACGAGATGAAGTGGTGAAGGCAATGGTATAAGTTGTGGCGGCGAGCTAGCAGAATCGTTAGCACGTCGGGCGAAATGCTTAGCGGTATTTCGTCTGTCGTTACGTTGTGAGTTCAAATTCCGCCGAGGTCGACTTTGCCTTTCATCCTTTCGGGGTCGATAAATTAAGTACCAGTTAAGCACTGAGGTCGATATAATCGACTTAATACCTATGTCTGTCCATGTTTGTCCCCTCTATGTTCAGCCCCTTGTGGGTAATAAAGAAATAGGTATAAGTTGTGGCTGGTGCAAGTAATGATAGCAGCGGAGGTGGCGATGGTGGTATGAGTGGTGATGATTTTGAGATGCTGCTACTGCTACGGCTGTTGTTGCTGCTGCAGATGATGATGATGATGATAATGATTGTCGTTGTTATTGTTGTTTTTGTGGTGGTGGTCGCAGTACAAGCAGTAGTAGCCATGAAATAGTGCGCTTGTGTCAATAATTATAGTAATAATGGCGGTATTGTTACTATTGTAGATGTTTCAGTTTATGAAATGTGCGTTGGTTGTGGTGATATGAATTATATCACGGAGTGTTGGTAGGATTGTTGTTATTGTTGCGGTGGAGATAGTGACGACATGGCAGTGGAGGTAGTGATGTTGTCGTTGTTGTTGTTGTTGATGTTGATGGTGGTGGTGGTGGTGGTGGTGGTGGTGGTGGTGGTGGTGGGGTGGTGGTGGTGGTGGTTTGGTGGTGGTGGTGGTTTGGTGGTGGTGGTGTGGTGGTGGTGGTGATGCTTTATAGTTAATTGTGATCGCAATGGTATTGGTTTAAAATCCACACCAGACAACAGACATGATTCTGAGCCGCCTGCAATAAATCGCCAGTGTTGACAGAGCAATCAGTTGGCCAATTGATCTCACACTGAATAATTTGAACGTTGTCATAGCCGTGGCCAAGATATCGCAACTCTGTAGTGGAAACTACGATGATGATGATGATGATGAGGGTGCAGAAGAATCGTGATGATTATAGTGGTTGTTGTTGTGGTGGTGCTGTTGATAGTGATGATGATGAGGAGGTAGGAGTGAAAGCGGAGAAGGGGAAGGATAAAATGGTAATGGCGGTGTTGGCGTTGACAGTGCTGGTGATGATAGTGACGATGAGAAGGAAAGGGAAGGGGAAAAGATGGTGATGATGATCGTACCGGTGGTGGTGGTGGTGGTGGTGGTGGTGGTGGTGGTGTGGTGATGATAATGAGGACGACGACGACAACGTCAACAATGATGAAAGTTATGATGGTGATGGTAGCGATGAAAGTTGGGATCGCACTGAATATCAACCGCATCAATCTCACCTGTTTCCCAGGACCCAACAAGGGTCATGAACAAAAGTCTATCTTCAGGCTAACACCATCATAAAAATTAGTGTATGAGGACAATATCGTAATATATTTCACACACACACATACACACACACACACATGTATGTATGTATGTATGTATGTATGTATGTATGTATGTATGCATGTTTAAACATAAAATTATATAAACGACAAGGGAACATGGAATTACATAATAAATGTCATATACATACGTACATACATACATACACATACGCACACAGAAACACAGCGACACAAATATATATATACATACATACATACATACATATATATATATAATATATATATATATATTATATATATATATATATATATATATGTATGTATGTATGTATGTATGTATGTATGTATGTATGTATGTATGTAGTATGTATGTATATGTGTGTGTATGTATGTGTGTGTATACTTATATGCAAAAGCAATTTAACATTAAACAGAAGAATTACTCAATATTTTGTTTTTTGGGGTTTTTTGGGTTGAGTACAAAGAGATGATTGATAATGACTTCGAAGCTCTTGTTATGGCCGTAGCCATTAGACCGTCTAATGACAACAAACAAGCCAAAACTTCGAATTCACAATCAACATTTTCCTGATAAAAATTAAGAAGCCTAAAATTATACATAATTATAATTATATGAAAGGGAGACAATATGTCTTCCAAACAGGTGCTAAAGGATTTGTCGGAACCAAGGTTAACTCGATGCTCAAAAACCTTGGACCAGCTGCAAAAGACAGAAAAGAAGTTGCCACATTCGATGCAGCATTAAAAGAAACTAGAAATTGATGTTGAGGTTATATGTTGCCTTCATAGAAAGAAATGAGAATGTATGAGCGTGTGTGTGTGTATGTGTGTATGTGTGTATGTGTGTATGTGTGTGCGTGTGTGGTGAGTCAGGTCACTCTTAGTGCTAATATTACCATGTAACCTAATACGACCGGTCACATAGTCTAACTCTGCTAAGCCTGCTCGGTAAGGAAGGTGGTTTTCGTTAAACACCCAGCAGGATGAAAGACAAAACCTATCATATGACGGATGAACTCAACAGACTTAATGCCGATCCAACAGCTGGGCGTGAGAGACCCTTAGCTTTTGATTAGCTTCTCTCTGGGAGAAAGAAATTCCGAAATAACACCAGCCTCATTCTGAAGCCAGAGATCCTGTTTCTGAACCATTTGGCTTTGTAAATGAGTTTCTTGACGATGTTGCGGAAGATGTTATTGACTTTAAATTCCAGCATGGGCATTGCTTCCTATTCTCTGCGAGATTTATTTCCTTTCGATTTAAGATACATTTATCATTTACTCACTTAAGACAGATTTTTCTCTCACTCATCTAGATTTATCTCTCTTCCATTTAAGACAAATTTATCTCTCTTCCACTAAAGACAGTTTTATCTCTCTTCCATTTAAGACAGCTTTAACTCTCACTCAAGCAGATTTATTACTCCTTCACTTAAGATACATTTATCTCTCTTCTACTTATGGCGGGTTTATCTCTCACTCAAAGTATATTTATCTCGTTTCCACTTAAGCCA
>NC_042999.1:114874006-114893243 GCF_006345805.1 Octopus sinensis
TGTTCACAGATTCCCATGATTATCTGTCGCCATCCAATTCTATTATTATGAATTTGAATTGAGAATTTGAGTCAGAGTTAATCTTTCGTTAGCTGTTTATACAATCATGGACGCCGCCCTATGGATGCATTGCAGTTACTCACTTAAAAGAGCTTTATGATCCTGATCGTTGATCTTCTAAGATTCCTACGTTCTACATCAATATAAGAGCACCATTAGCTCAGCCGAGCTCTTCAAAGTTTTCCTACCTCTTCAAAATCTTCCATGCTGCACTCCCATGACTTCGCCATATCCCTGGCAGGGTGGCTGAACTGGTGTTATACTTTGCCAAAGGGCAGCCCGTAACAGCGTTCAATCGTCACTGTGAGGTATTTTCAACCTACCCTATATGTGTGTGTTGCTCATTCACACACACACACACACATATGTACATATATGTATGTATGCATGTATTATTTGAACCGGAAGAAGAACCGGAAGAAATGCTATTGAGCATTTTGTCCGATGTGCTAACGAGTTTGCTAGCTAACCAAATCATATAAGAGTTACACAGTAGAAAAAAAACCAATCTGATAAAAACTAGAGACCGTATCAAATATAATAAACTGACATCACACACAACAGAAATAAGGCATAGCACCAATCATCTAAACAAGAAAAAATATTTTTTCGTCGTTCGATTTGAACTCAGTTGTTCAGTCATTTGAATAATTAGCTGCTGAATTAACGTAGCTGAGCATTCCACTAACACGAGTAGTCTTAACGTAATTCTCAAACAGAATCAGCGTAAAACTGTATGTCATGAACCCGATAGATTTTTTTTAATACAGTTTTCGTTCACCCAGTTTTTCGCCCAAAGGATATAGGTTATCTCAGATGTCTAAGGAAGACTAAAAAAATATGGAACCGATAAAGTTATCCGGGAAGTTCTTTAATTAGTATTATTGATTTCTAATTTCTATTTGTATAGTCAGGGATAATATATATTTTTTATTGTTATTATTGGCTGGGCACTCCGTCGGTTGTGACGACGAGTGTTCCAGTTGACTCGATGAACGTAACCGTCTGCTCGAGAAATAACGTGTAAGTGACTGAACACTTCTCAGACATGCGTACTCTAAATGTAGTTTTCAAGGAGATTCAGCGTGACACAGAATAGGACAAGGCTGGCCCTTTGAAATATAGGTTATACGCATTTTTGCCAGCTGAGTGGTCTGGGGCAATGTGAAATAAAGAATGGTTGTCCAGTATCTTATCGGCCATCAAAAGTCCCATGTCTTTTGCCCCTCAACCCTTTTCAGATATAAAGACCACAAAGTAAAACAAATAGATAGATAAAAAAGAAAGTCCAAATAGGAAAATCATTAAGCTATCCTCATATCATAAAATAAGGCTACACATTTGTGGAGGTGAGGTGGAATATGAGTGATTCAGTCGATGCCTATACTTGAGCAGCAGTTTTTTTTTTGTCGATCTCTGAAGATGTAAAGTCATAATTGATCCCGAAGGCATTTGAACTCGGAACGTAAAGGAACGTTATCAAATACTGCAGAGCATTTTGTCTGTCATCTGTAGAATTGATTCTACCACTCACCGTCCTTCCATACTTTATAGTAGAACAGGAAGACAGACAACAGTTGAATACTGGAGAAGAAAGAAAAAAATATATGATTTTCCAATGGATATGAATGGGAAAAACCATCAGCTAAATTACCATTTTAGATCACTTGAGAGTCAACCAACATCAACCGACAATTATTTCGTGTTTCAGTCACTGAGATATATTATTCATTATTGACTTATCTATTTTTATTAATCAACTTTTCGTAATTGATGTAAAACTTAAATAAAACCCAACGCGGCTGATCTGATTGCTGTTTCCGGTTTATACAAAAAATATGAATGCTGCCAATTGCATTTCAATTTCCCATCTATTAATGATTACATATTAGCTTCCGGATATTCAACGGATGTCAATATTCAGACGTCAGTAATCTTTCTTTTTCTTTCTTTTTTTTCTTTCTGTTGGAAAGTTCTCTAATGGAGGGTCGAGGTTTAATAAGAAAAAAACACGCGCTATTTACATCCTGTCAAACATTCGGAATCAGTTCTTTTTGTTGCAAATTGCATTAATTTTTCGGATAGGCGATGTAATTTGATGCTTTCGGTGAACAGAATTTGCGGCTATTTTTCCGCCATCTTTCATGTTCTTTTTTTCCCATGCCGTTGTCCTAGTAACCGAGCTTGCTATACACAATGTGAACCTGAGAATATTGTATGAGTTTCCTATCGGTATGAACACACAAATCGTTTTGTTTATTTGCGCCGGCAATAGTGGGAAATAATGACATGAAAATAATTAATAGAAAGACGGCTAAATAGAGAAGGAAAAAAGATAATTTATGACATAAAAAGTAGACACGACAACTAGTAAATAAAAATGAACAACCAAGAAATTGAATAATAGAAATTGGGAAGAAGAATGCAAATTTTAATGAAAGTTGTGAAATAAAATTGAGAATTTTTATTTATGGTTAGAATGTTTGGGTTACACTATTTTATATATATATATATTCATTTATTTTTCTATTTATTTTAAGCTTACTGTAAATGCAGATACGAAGGACATATGAAACTGAATCAAAAGAGGATATTTTGATTATTTTTTGCATAACCATTGTTGAATGCATGTGCTTTTTAACTTAGCTTACAGAAATGTATTCTACGTTCAACATAAGACTAGTCCCCGAAAAAACAATATGCTATTTACTTTTTGACACTAGTATAATAAGAAAAAATAACAATGGCTAAGATAATAATCATTTCTGGTTTAGGCACAATGCTAACAAGTCTAAGGATAAGGGATTTACCGACACCATTAATGTCAGTACCTAACTGATACTTCAGTTTATCGACCCGGAAAGATGAAAAGTTGACCTCAGTGGGACTTGAATTTTAAATGCAAAGAGCCGGAAGAAGTATCAAGTATCACATTTTTTTTTACCGACGATCTAATGATTCTGTCAGCTCGGCTGTTTCTAAAACAGAGACAGGGCCTGAAATTTTGAGGCAGGGCAACAGTCGGCAACATCGATCCAGCACTTGACTCGTACTTTATTTTATTGAACCCCGAAAGTAAAGTTGACTTCGGTTGAATTTGAACTCAGGTCGTAAAGAACCAGAAAACTGTGGCTAACCATTTTGTCCAAACTTTAAAATTTTTGCCAGCCTCAAAGTATCGCACATACATTATAGTAACCTTTTAGGTGGGGAGCTGGCAGAATCATTAGCACGCCGGGTGAAATGTTTCGCCGTATTTCATCTGCCGCTATATTCTGAGCTCAAATTCCGTCGAGGTCGACTTTGCCTTTCACCCTTTTGGGGTCGATAAATTAAGTGCTAGTTGCTTACTGGGGTCGATCTAATCGACTGGGCCTCCTCCCCCCCCAATTTCAGGCCTTGTGCCTGTAGTAGAAAGGATTATATTAAACTTTATAAACAAATGCTTAACAATGGAATTGGCCATATGAAAATGAGGAGGGTGTGAGAAGTTTATATAATGAACGGATTACAATTCAATAAAAACATGAAATAGATATAAAACATAGTATAGAACACAATAATTAAAGCAATATGTAACATTATAATATCCTTTTTGTTAGCACACCGGAAAAACAGGCTTAACTACGATCCTTTCAGCTGTACGTCTTAAGGTCGACTTCTTTACGGCGGCGAGCTGGCAGAAACGTTAGCACGCCGGGCGAAATGCGTAGCCGTATTTCGTCTGCCGTTACGTTGTGAGTTCAAATTCCACCGAGGTCGACTTTGCCTTTCATCTTTCAGGGTCGATAAATTAAGTACCAGTTACGCACTGGGGTCGATGTAATCGACTTAATACCTATGTATGTCCTTGTTTGTCCCCTCTATGTTTAGCCCCTTGTGGGTAATAAAGAAATGGGTATTTCGTCCGTCTTTATGCTCTAGGTCCAAATTCAGCCGAGGTCGACTTTGTCTTCTATCCTCATAGATACCAATCGAAAACTGTGGTCGATGTAATTGACTTGCCGCTACCGCGATATTGCTGGCCTTGTGCCAAAATTGGAAAACAATATTATAATAATCCTATAGTAATAGGCACAAGGTCTGAAATATTGTGGAAGGGGTAAGTCGACTACATCAACCCCAGTACTCGACTGGTAGTTATTCTTTCGACCCTAGGAAAGATGAAAGGGAAAGTCGGCCTCGGCGGAACTTGCACTCGGAACTTAAGCAGAAGAAACTCCACTTAGTATTTTTTTCCAGTGTGCTCACGATTCTGCCAGCTCACCGCCTTATGTAAAATTGATTACAAATTTTGGCAGCATTTTCGAGGTTCGAGGTTAGTCGATGACATCGACCTCAGTGCTCAGCTGGTATTTATTTTACCAATCTCGAAAGGATGAAAGGCAAAGTTGACTGGATTTGAACTCAGAACGTAACGACAGAAGAAATACTGCTCGGTACTTTGTCCGGTGCGATAACGATTCTGCCAGCTCGCTGTCTTATCGTCTAATGTAACCTTATGATATAAAACATGAAAATATTTAGCGTCACCACATCCGCACAAGATTGGAAATCTGCTAGCTTTGTTGGGTTACAGCAACGCTTGAACCTACCCTTCTGTTACGATTCGTAGTGAGTTCTAATACATCATCCATGGGTACATTATAATCTTTAAGGTGAGGTGGAGGAAAGGTTGAACATGTTTGGTTTGAAGTTGTTTTATATGTTCGTAGTAAGATGGTGACTACTTTAGTAACAACATATCATGTACGTTTGAACATGTCTTTGCCTTTTAAGTCTCCTCTAACAAATAACATGTTTTTGAAGCCTGCATTATGTCGCTTCTATTAATCTATCCATTATATCATTATGAATAATCCTCACGAGTATGAACTCCAACCCCAAACGTTTTGAGTTGGGGGGATCACTTCACTTCATTTTGATAACATCATTTTTGTTTTTGTTTTTTTTCCTCTCGGCTTTTTACTTAATGCTTTTTCCGGCAGTTCACCTATCTTATTCTTCTTCCATTTCCCATCCGTCAAACAGCGATGGCACAGTGCTGCTGGGAGGGTATTCGTAATCGTTTTCTTTTCAGATAGAGGGTGGTGCGGATTTTTCGTCTTCTCTCGGAGCTTCAACCAGTGTTGCGTGTGATGATACAACTGGAAACTCATCCTCGACTTCGGACCACTGGAGATTGGAATCTGTTGTTCGCTGCTTTCTCTTTTTCCTTCGTTTCTCCAGCGCTTCTAGGTAAAAGTCTCGCAAGTGGAGCTGAGCGTTTTCCGTTACGCTAACGATTCTGCCAGTTCGACACATTATGTAATATTGGTTTCAAATTTTGCCTCAAGGCCAACAAGTTCAGGAGAGAGGTTAAGTCGATTACATCAAACCCAGTGCTCAACTGGTACTTATTTTATCGATCCCGGAAGGATGAGAAGGAAAGTTGACCCTGGTGACATTTGAAATTAAAACATAAAGTAGGAAGAAACTGGGCTATTTTTGTTGCACCATCAATTTTATGTCCTTCATTTCTATATTTTTATCAGAGCATAACTCTGGAACGTCGCTATATTTCTGAAGGGCCGTAAGGACCGACCGCTTTTACAACTTTCTTGTCCCCTGGTATCGTTAACTTTGAGAGATATGCCGTTCTAAACATCACCATCTAGTCTTAGGGAACTTTTAGTGCAGTTGACTCTGTAACAAGGATTTTAATCCGATCCTCAATTCCTGGTAGTCGACAGTAAATATTATCTCATATGTATGTCTTTACGTTTACACAACTTCAAACCGACGCTCTTTATTCATTTCTAGTGACTTAGTGGTTAGTGGTTCGACAAGTACCAAACTTAAAAACAAGCGTTGGTGTATTATGGTCAACTTAGCAAAAAAGAAAAGATGATGATGATGATGATGATAAACAAAATAGTAAAAGAATACGTGTGCGTGCGTGTGGTATGTGTAGTGTGTGCACGCACGTATCAGGAGTTGCGCAGTCGGATGCGCTCATGCGTAGCAAGTCACGTGCGGCCCAACAGCGTGTCGGCATAAGGTGGACAACCCCCTAACATGGCCAATGAATATATTACATGTAAAAGTAGCTTGATAATTTAGTTTGAGATTGGACATTTTAATTTGATTGCAGCATCAACTGAAACGTTGAGCCTGTAGTTTCAATTCCTCTGTATGATTGTGTTTGTGTGTGTGTGGTGTGTGTGTGTGTGTGTGTGGTAGGATATATGTGTTTGTGAGTGTAAATAAGATATAAATTACATTAACGGCAAAAATATCTCTGGAACTCTCTATACGTAGGCAGTTTTGTTGATCGAACAAGTATACATTTTTTTACGCACGATGATGATGATGATGATGATGATGATGATGATGACGACGACGATGATGATGATGATGACGGCAGTGGTACCCTTGTTAAGTACTGAATATGGAGAAGACGAAGCTGTTTATACTGATGCAGCGTGAAGTGTGGTTGGATAAAAATGGCACAGATGGTGGTGGGGTGGCGGTGGTGTAGGCGGAGGTGGTAGGGGTGGTGATGGCGATGATGGTATTGATGGAAGAGACACGGTGGAAGCAGCGGCGCAGCGAGGCTGCGGTGCAGCGGGACGGCGGTAACGGGAGCAGGGGAGACGGCAGAGACGACGGTGGTGGTGGGTGGTGCTGGTGCTGGTGGTGCTGGTGCTGGTGGTGCTGATGGTGGTGGTAGTGGTGGTGGTGGTGGTCGTCGTCGTCGTCGTGATTGTCGTCGTCGTCATCGTCGTCAATGTCGTCGTCGTAGTAGTAGTAGTAGTAGTAGTAGTAGTAGTAGTGGTGGTGGTGGTGGTGATGGTGGTGGTGGTGGTGGAGGAGGTGGCAGTGGTGGTAGTGGTGGTCGTCGTCGTCGTCATCGTTGTTGTCGCCGTCGTCGTCATCGTCATCGGTTGTTCTGCTGCTCCTGATGTGGCTAACGTTAAAGATGAGATGAAGGATCAAATGAAACGAAGAAGAGGCGAAGAGAAAGAGAAAGAAGGCGGGGTGGCAGTGAGAGGAAGATAAGCGTTATAGTGGAGATGCGGGTGTGCCGTTGGATAAATGATTCCTTATAGAAATACTTCAACAAAACAAATATAAACTTCCTCGGGATGATCTTGCGATTCCTGAAAATGAGACACACTCACATACACCTAACAACATAAGCATCTGCACGACCTCACACATACACATATATATATTACATGCTTATCTGTGTGGTGTACATGTCTTCGCTCGCACTGCATGTGTTTGTATATGTGTATATATATATATATATATATATAATATATATATAGAGAGAGAGGAGGAGAGAGAGATAGATAGATAGAGAGATAGATAGATGATAGATAGATAGATAGATAGATAGATAGATAGATAGATAGATAGATAGATAGATAGATATGCATATATATATGTATAAATATATACATGCATACATATATATACATATATATACATATACATACATATATATACAGAGATATACATAGGTACATATATATATACATATATATATATATATTATATGTCTATATATATACATATACGTATATACGTGTATATATGTATATGTATGTATATATGTGTGGGGGAGAGTGAAGAAAATAAAGTCGAGAAGAATGAAGATTGAAGAGATTGAGGAGAAAGAAAAGGAGAATATATGAGAGCGGGAAAATCAGTAAGAAGGCGGTGGCTGTGACAAAGAAAAGAAAGTGAAAGTATATGAGTGATAAAGAGGAGTGAGAAATGGACAGGCACAGAAACAGACCGACAGACAGACAGACAGACAGACAGACAGACAGACAGACAGATAGATAGATAGATAGATAGATAGATAGATAGATAGATAGATAGATAGATAGATAGATAGGTAGATAGGTAGACAGATAGAGATAGATAGATAGATAGATAGATAGATAGATAGATAGATAGATAGATAGATAGATAGATAGATAGATAGATGGATGGATCAGACAGACAGACAGATAGATAAATACATACATACATACATACATACATACATACATACATACATACATACATACATACGTACGTACATACATAGACAGACAGATAGTTAAAGAGAGAGCTATTGTAGAAAGAAAGAGACAGGCACAACAGACTGACAGGCAGGCAAACTGAAACAGACAGACAGATAAATAGATAGATTCTTTGACAAATAAGATAGACATTCAGAGAGATAGAGTAAAATATTGCAGAAACTGGTGCAACAAAATGGCAAATGCAAGAAGAGAAGTGTATACTGGGTTGGCGTGAAAGGCAAATCTGTCATTTCCCAGTTATTGCAAATCAGAGAGTCAGCCACATTACAGGCGAGCATCATATCACGTGCAAGGGGACGTGCATGCACCTTCCCATTCGGATCTGTTACATGATCATGAATACTATGTCAGCAACGTCATAAGGGAGAGAGAGAGAGAGAGAGAGAGAGAGAGAGAGAAAGAGAGACGCACACAGATTGTGATAAAGTGTATGTGTGTATGTGTGTGTGTCGTGCGCGCGCATGTCCAGAGACGCGTGAAAGAAGCTGTCAGCGGCGATTAAGTAAAAGGTTAGAGGTTGATCCGGCTAATAATGCGTCGGTTGTGCAAGGAAGTCGGCAGCCATGATTGTACGAATCTAGCAAAACAAAAAAATAATAATAAATAAATAAAATAAAAAGCCCGCCAAGATTTCATCTAGCGCCTGCTGATAACAAGCCTTCATGCAAAGATTAGTATCTACCACGAACCGCGAACCTTCCTCCACCATCACCAAATTCAATTAATTACTCCAACATCATAGACAAATATTTGTCATTTTTATACCGTGTCTTCCTGCTCTCCTTTGCATACGTGTCTTTCTCTCCATTCCGTAGATATTTCACTTCCTCTTCTGGCTCAAACTCTCCCTCTCCTCTCTTTCTCTTTGCTCTCTCCTCCATCCTCTCTCTCTCTCTCCCTCTATCTATCTATCTATCTATCTATCTCTCATTATGCATACTCAAGCATAAAACACACAAGACAGGCAATATAATATAAATGTATATACAAATAATATATATATATATATATATTATATATATATATATATATATATATATATATAATATATATATATATATATATACACACATACATATATATATGTATGTACGTATGTATGTATATAAACGTATGCATGTATATGTATATATAATCTGTATATGTATGCATGTATATACGTATATATATATATATATATATGTGGTGTGTGTATATATATATATATATTATATATATATACATTACATATAATAGAGAGATAAAGAGAGACATACATACATGCATACAACATAATACATACATACATACATACATACATACATACATACATACATACATACATACAGTACGTAATTCTTTTCCTGTCTACAATTGTTTCTTTCTCTTCCTCACCACTTCTCTCTTTTACTCGAATTTCTTTTTAAAACATTTGTTCATCATTTTGTTAAAATTTCTTTCAATATATTATCACTTAGTCATTTTATATTTTAACTTTTATCGATTATATCATTTCTTTCCATTTACTCCCTTTGTTCCATTAGTTACTGTTATGGCGGCGGCGGCGGTGGCGGTGGCGGTGGTGGTGGTGGTGGTGGCGGCGGTAGTGGTGGTGGTGTGGTGGTGGTGGTGGTGGTGGTGGTGGTGGTGGTGGTGGTAATAGTGGTCCTCTTCTTGTGCTTGTGGATCGCTAACGTTTCTTATGTCTTCTCATTTCTTCTAAACATGACCATATGCTAATCTCACTCACCACAAATATTACACTCGCTGGATATATCATACATTCTCATATACACAGACACAAGCATACAGATATACAAGCAGACTTAAACAAGACGCACATTCAGGCATAGAAGCGCATTCGTAAACACAAACACGCGCGTACTCAACCAAACATATGATCACCATGATCACAACGTCATATTCAGTATCATCACGATCGTTATATCATTATCAATAAGGAGGCGAGGCAGTGAGCTAGCAGAAACGTTAGAACGCCAGGCGAAATGCTTTGCGGTATTTCGTCTGCCGCTACGTTTTGAGTTCAAATTCCGCCGAGGTCGACTTAGCCTTTCATTCTTTCGGGGTCGATTAAATAAATACCAGTTACGCACTGGGGTCGATATAATCGACTTAATCCGTTTATTCGTCCCCTCTGTGTTTAGCCCCTTGTGGGTAATAAAGAAATAGGTATTTCGTCTGCTGCCACGTTCTGAGTTCAAATTCCACCGAGATCAACTTTGCCTTTTATCCTTTCAGGGTCGATTAAATAAGTACTATATACGCACTGGGGTCGATGTAATCGACTTAATCCGTTTGTCTGTCCTTGTTTGTCCTCTCTGTGTTTAGCCCCTTGTGGGTTGGGTAGTAAAGAAATAGGTATTTCTTCCGGCTTTACGTTCTAAGTTCGAATTCCGTCAAAGGTCGACTTTGGCTTCCATCCTTTGGAGGATTTATCAAATAAGTACTAGTTAAGCATTGGGGTTCGACGTAATCGACTACCCTCTTTCCCCAAAATTTCAGGTCTTGTACCTATAGCAGAGAGGATAGTGACCACGGGTGCGACAGATAGGTATTTCACCGCTGTTGCGGCTTGAGAATGTCACGTACTCGTGTCACTTCCGGAACGAAATCGAATCAACTAGTCTGAAATATACAAGAATAGTGTATAAACTAATAATACCTACACTAGTATGCAAAGAGAGAAGTACGTGATACTGAGAAGTGACAACAACGGTGAAACACGTACTAGTCGCTCATGCGGTCGTGTCTGGAGTGATTTCGTTTCGCCTAACTCTAAAGAATATTGTGTTTTAACACAATACGTCTTCCAGAACTTTTACTCGGGAGAAAATCATAACGTTCGACGTTTCAACTACACACATACATTATGTTATATTGATAAAGATTTTACTATAGAGTTATTCTTGTAGCATAATTCAAATTCTGTTATGTTTCGATACTTGTTGTCTATTCCTTTCACGTACTGAAGCATACAATAGACCAAAGTTTCCAAACATGTGGCACTAAGAGTCCCAGGTTGAGAGAATGTTTAGAAACAAATTCAAATTAAACTTCATCTACGGAAAATTTAAGATGTACTGATTTGAATTTTCATCAAAGTGTTTCTGAACTAATAAAATGTTTCCAAACACTGCAGTAGTCTGTTGATCTTATCTTACAATGACAGAAGTGATATCTATTAACAACTTAGTCTTGTGAACGTTGGCATAATTAACAGCATAATTAGGATAGTTTTCATTATAAAGTACAGCTCTCGTAGGGCATTTGATGCATAGAAAGAAAAATAAATGAAGTAATTTTAAAGAAAGAAATCATTTAATTTAGAATTAGTCAATTTGTTGACGTTTGTTTAGTTCCTTGTAATCTAGCAGTTCGGCAAACAACATCAATAAAATAAGTACCAGACTTGAAAATAAATACCGGTCTTCTCCAATGTGGCCACAGTCCTATGACTGAAACAAGTAAAAAATACTAAACACTTTCTTTACACATAAAATGGAAGAACCACCAAGGCGCTTATAGTTTTTTTTTATCATTATTATTATTATTATTATTATTATTATTATTATTATTAATCATCATCATCATCATCATCATTATTATTATTATTATTATATTATTATTATTATTATTATTATTATTATTATTATTTATATATTATTATTATTATTACTATTATTTCTATTTTGAGAAAATAAAGGGCGCGAAGGACTTTTGATTGATTCATCAAAATATGTTGCAAAGGTGAAAGGAAGAGAATCGCTGCTCGTAGAAAATCCTGTGATTCAATTTAATTGAGTGTGTATGCAGCTACAGTTCAGCATCGAGCTGTAATTAATTTTCAGGTCTAGGTCAAAACTGCAATCATTCTTTGTCAAACTTGCATATTCTATCAAAGTGATATAACATATAAAAAATAATTTTAGACCCTGAATAATACCTATCTATCATATATATATATATATATATATATAATATATATATATATATATATATATATATTATACATACATACATACACGGACATACACATATTCATGTACACGCATGTATGTATATGTGAATTGTATTGGCATCCTTTCTGTCTCGGGAGACAATGGAGTTGCGCTTTCTTTTGCTTTTTTTTTTTTTTTTTAGTCTAGTCCGGCTTTTATATTTCATGTCCTGATACATTTCCTGCTGTGGCTGTGTAGTCCTATCCTGGACAAACCTCCCTCTGGCAGGTACCGCAAATGTAGCGAAGACTGTTCCTGGCTGGTTGTAGTGCCATAGTCTCTTGTTTACGTCTCTTCTTTCTTCCATTTCTCCTCTCTCTCTCTGTCACTCTTTTGTATTCCCTCTTTTACTGTACGTCGCCATTCTCCACGGTTGCCGGCGACTGCCTCCCAACCGCTAATATTGATGTTGCAGGCCTTCATATCCCTTTTGCAAACATCCCTTAACGTAAGATCGGTCTATATATGTGTATATAATTATATATATATATAATATATATATATATATATATATATATATATATATATATATTATATATATATATATATTACGGAGATTTACTTGCATAGCAAGTGACCTGATCTGAGATCGTGTGCTGGAATGAAAACAATTGCAGCGTGAAAGGTGTTTATAAGCCATTTAAAACACACGAAACCCGTTAGATTCACTTCAACGTTTAAATTTACTTTGCCAAAATATTTTCGTCGCTTTGAGACTGCGACCTGTTCACTGACAAAATTCCGTGCAGCACGGAATTTTGTCAGTGAACAGGTCGCGGTCTCAGCCTGGTTATATTGTCGTGGCGTCTCTTATATTCCTTCTGGGCTAGTGACGCACATTGGCTGGTAATATGTCATACGATTTCACCGTTTTGTCCACAGATTCTGCACTTATCACTTTCTGCTCTGTTGTCTACTCTGTATTTTATGTAGTTTGTTCTTGGTGCTTGCTCTTGGGCAGCACAGATTAGAGCCTCCGTTTCCAGTTTTAAATCACTTTTAGTCATCCACAGCCATCTTTTTTCTCTGTTTTATCTTCAACATCCTTTGAAATTGACCATATATTCTTTTCTTTATCCACCTATTTTCAATTTCATTCGTTTTCAATTTCTTCTATAGTGCTTTACCTTTGCAATCTTTCATCCTACACAAGCCTGACCTTCTTACTTCTAATAATAGCAGTTCTGTAGCATTTTTTACATACCATGCTATGTTGTTTTCTTCTGCTTTAATGCTGTGTTCGCATCCAATAAGTCTTCTTCCCTCTCTTTTTCTTGGTACATACAGTCTGTCTGTGTCATTTTTTGGGTGAAGTGACCCATATCTAGTTCCTTGTATTCCTGTCTAAGGTGTTTAGTTCATCTACTGTCCATACGATTACCCCTGCTTCATATCTAAGGAGTGAAACCGCCCAGGTGTTGATAGCTTCGATCTTATTCCGTCCGTTTAATTTCGACTTAAGGATCAATCTCAGTCTGCGCTATGATTATTATTATTATCATCCTCATCCTCATCATCATCTCATCATCATCATCATCATCATCATCATTCATCATTCATTATTATTATTATTATTATTATTATTATTTTATTATTATTATTATTATTATTGTATTATCATTCATCATTCATCAATCATCATCATCATCCTCTTCTTTCAATTTTGTTTGCATTTCTTGCTAGGTTTTTTCCCGATAAAGGAACTCATTGTATACATTGATAGGCCATTAAAATAAACACAGCAGATTGTTCATTTACAAAGTCATGTGATAGAAAAAAGGGGGACAAAGACAGAAAGAAAAAGGAAAGAAGAAAAAATGAAAAAGAAAATAAAGGAGGAAAAGGAAAAAAAATTCACAGAGACAATGCTCTTCTTAATACGCGTGACGTACCAGTTAAGATAATCTTTTGCACTTCCTGTATGGATGGCAAGCTAGGGATCATCCTTAAATGATTTTCAATTCCAAGCGCTCCTACAATCGCTGCTATTGTAACTGTCTTGAAATGCCGCATCTTTTCGATTTCAATCAGCAAATCTTTATATTTTCTGAGCTTATCAAACTCTTTTGCCGAGATATTATGATCACAAGGTATGCTCATGTCAATCGATAAACAGATTTTTTTGTTTTGGTCTTTAACAACAATACCTGGTTTATTTGCTTTGATGGCCCGGTCTATATGTACTGGAAAGTCCCAAAGAATCGTTACATTTTCTCCTTCAATTACAGCCTCAGGGTTTTATTAGTACCATTTGTCAGCGGTTTTGGTTTTATAATGCTGACATATTATCCAGTGTAGATATTGGCCAACTCTGTCATTTTACTCTACCGGTGCTAAAACCTTACACCTAGAGATTAGATGGTCTACTTCTTCAGTCTCATTGTTGCGGTATCTGCACTTTGGGTTTACTCCATTTTTCATCACATTGGCTTGGTAGTTCCGGGTCAATAAGCTCTGATCTTGAGTGTCAATAAGCTTAGTATATCATTATTATTATTATTATTATTATATTATTATTATTATTATTATTATTATTATTATTATTATTATTATTATATTATTTTGAAGGCGAGGAGCTGGCAGAATCGTTAGCACGCCGGGCGAAATGCTTAACGATATTTCGTCTGCTGCTACGTTCGAAATTCAAATTCTGCCGAGGTCGACTTTGCCTTTCATCCTTTCGTGGTCGATAAATTAAGAACCAGTTGGAGTACTGTAATCGACTTGCCCCTCCCCCAAAATTTCAGACTTTGTGACTATAGTAGAAAGGATTATTATTATTATTATTATTATTATATTATTATTATTATTATTATTATTATTATTATTATTATTATTATTATTATTATTATAGGGCCTTTTCGGTGCTGCTAAAATAAGTACCAGATGAGCACAGGGGTCGATGTAATCGACTTAACTCATTTCCCGAACTTGCTAGCCATGCGCCAAAATTTGAAATCAATATTGATATCCTTATTCATAAAACAACTAATACAGTTGATCAGAAAGAAGAACTTGATACACAGACTGCAGATTGCAAGGATTTTGCTGTTGTTGTTGCTGTTGTTGTTGTTGTTGTTGTTATTATTACAGCTGCTACTACTGTTGCTGTTGTTGTTGTTTAGCATTACGCCGGGCTTTGGCGCTCACTTAAGTTCAAAATCATTCAAAAGGATCGCCTTAGTTTCAGGAATAATATACTACAAAATATGTTGTCCATTGTTTTCTCATAACAGTTTGGTCATTAATTCTACTTTTGGAACTCTGGGTCTCGAAGGATATAAAGCTATAGATAATAGCAAGTACATATTGAGTTCAAAGACCCTTATGGATAGAAAAATGTCTGCTTTTGGGACACGAACCCACATTTCCTATAGATATGACAGCATTTCTATCCAAAAGGGTTTTCAACCCAATATTTCCAGGCTACTATTTATAAGCTTTCCAAAAAAGGAATTACAACCATTTTGAAAATATAACTTTTTGGAATAATAACCAAAATGTTTGCTTATTATTCCTATTATATCAAACGACCGTGTAGGTTTCGGGTGGTGGGGAAGCTCCCCTCTTGGATCAAGAATAAACAACAAAACAGTGATTGTTATAAAGATTAAACTAACAGCATTCTGATTTAGTGTTTCAGATTTTCTTCCTAAGTTGTGGTTATTGATATCAATAAAATCGTTTTTAATGGCTTAACAATACGTATTTTCATTAACCCATTATAATTAGTTCCGTGATAAACGACTAGTAATTAAAAACGAATATTAACACTTCATTATTTAACGTTGAATGAAATGTTAATAATCCTCCATATTTTCTTTCGTTGTGTTTTCATTTATTTTCATTTCTTAATTTTTTTAAACAATATTTAGAGACTAAAAGATTTGTTTTCTGTGGTTGTTGTTGTTGCTGCTATTGATGTTCTTGTTGTTGTTATTGCTGCTGTTATTGTTGCTGCTGTTGTTGTTGTTATTGCCGTTTTTGTTACTATTGTTATTGAGTTATGACGACTGTTGGCGGTGTTATTGCTGCTACTTATTAGTATCGTAGTTGTTATTATTGCTGTCTTTTCCCTTTATTGTTAATATTATGTCGGTAACGGTAGCGGCGGCGGCGGCGGCGGGTGGTGGTGCTGTTGTTTCTATCGTTGCTGTTGTCTTCTGAGAAGTTTCTTCTCAGATTGTGTTCATCATTGCCCTAAACTGTTCCTTTCCTGATGTCTGCTACGTCCCTGATCAGGAAAATGCTAAAATATATATTGAAGATAATAAAGGAGTTATCTTTAGACAGACCAAGCGTGAGAAGTAGAACCGTTACATTTGTACCGGTCCATTCTCTGGAGGGTTGACCGTAATTAATGCTCTCGGGACAGTACCGGATACAGATAGTCAGCCCTATCATTAGTTTTGGTTGATGCGAACTGATTAGCGCCCCACCGAAGTCAGACCTCTTGCAACCCAGTCTCCGAGGTGAAGAAAGACATGGATAAATCTGCCGAGTATCGCAAACGTTTGTGCTTTCTGATTATATTATCGATGACTACCGCATCAATTCAGTATTCAAAGGAACCATGAGCCTAAAGTTGTGTGTTGAGTAGCCTTTGTTTTGATCCTTGAAAGGACCATCCAACAGCTTTTGTCCAGAATATCTTTCTAACGTTTTGGTGAAAAAATTCTCTATGATGTGGCTCTCAGCAGAAGTCTTTCTTAAAAGTATCCGTATTCGTCTATAAATTTCACCATATTCTTGCTCCACTTCTGGAAAACGCAAAATTTGAAGAATTCGTCAGTGCGTAGTAGATTTTTTTACTATTATTTCCAAGAGATCAAATGCCAACGTAGACTCATAGAGGGTCCTTCATTGGGTCTTAAGGTTTCAATTTGTTGTTGTTATTATAGTTGTCGTTGTTGTTGTTGAAGGCTGTAAGCTGGATAAATTGCTAAAGCGTCAGACAAAATGCTTAACGGCATTTCTTCCGGCTATTTAGTTTCCGAGTTCAAATTCTACCGACATCGACTTCGCCTTTAATCTTTTCCGGGTCGATGAAATAAGTACCAGTCAAGTACTGGTGTCGATATAATCGTCTATCCCACTCCCCCAAAATTTCAGGCCCTCTGCCTTTAGTAGAAAGGATTGCTATTACTGTTGTTGTAGCTGCTGCTGTTGCTTATTCTTAGGATCCCAGGTGATCCCTGATTGAGCAATCCTATCATCAGTCAAGGGTACTTCAACTATGACCATCCGTTTGATTTTTGTTTTGTTTTTCTCCAGGCGTAATAATAGACTTAATCTGTTTTCAATTAACACCACCACTTGGACTTGGATTACCTTTGGCACGGTTCACTTTCTTACAAGTATTTAGGCCAGGCCTGATCTCTAGTCTATGGACATCCTCCTTCCAGTCACATAGACCCAGTACTGCTCGTTTTCTTCTGTTTAAACCAGTCATAAGCGACTTGTGAATCGCATAACTTTCTGAATGGCACGCCTAACGAAAAATCACCTTGAACTGTTTAGTAGTGCGACCTGCCAGATGAACCATGTCTCATGCGGTCTGCTTCTCGAAAAGTTTTGCCTATGCCTTATCTAAATCAAAACTAAATCTAGTATCAGATTATTGAACATGTACTTCCTAACTTTTTAAGACGTTAAGATTTATGTGAAATTTGGTTGCTATTTCTGGCAGGTGGAAATAGAACTCGTGAATTTAGCATTCGTAAATTTTCTTAAATATTTACGAGTCTATTTCTATTGAAAATGGCATTGGATCTGTTAATATTGGCTTCAGATTTTGGTACAAGGCTAATAATTTAAGGGGAAGGGGAAGTCGATTACATCGGCCCAGGTGTCCGACTGATACATATGTATCGACCCCGAAAGGATGAAAGACAAAGTCGACATCAGCGGAATTTGAACTCAGAACATGAAGACAGACGAAATGCCGAATAGCATTTTGGCCTGCATGCTAACGAATCTGCCAGTTCGACACCTTGGATCTGTTAACACTGAATGTTGATAATCAGGAAAAAAATGATTGGTTGAAACCTAGGATGTATATCTGCGGTAGATGGAAGGACTCTGAGAGTTTGTTGACAATTAAGAATTATTAGCGACAGGATCTCGAAACGCGTCTCTGATTAATCGAAATCGTGTGGATTCACTATTTTTCTTTTTGCCTACATAAAAAAGTGCGTTATTGTCTCGAAGATACATGTGGTAGTTGAAATGACATTAGCGTCTATTTCTAATTTCGGTACGTGGCGAAGCAATTAGCTGACCTTTGATTATAATTAGGCATATAATTATAGAATATTCCTATATATATTATATATATATAATATATATATATATAATATATATATATATATATTATAATATATATATTTTATTATTATTTGATGAACGCCATGCATCCATTTCCAAGTAAGTTTATGTGTGTATGTGTGTGTGTGTGTGTGTGTGTGTGTGTGTGCGTGCGTATGTGCGTAAATAAGCGCAGGCGTGGCTGTGTGGTAAGAAGCTTACTCCCCAACCTCATGGTTCGGGGTTCAGTCTCACTACATGGCACCTTGCACAAGTGTCTTCAACTATAGCCTCGGGACGACCAAAGCCTTCTGAGTGGATTTGGCAGGCGGAAACTGAAAGAAGCTGTCGTATATAATACACACACACACTCTCACACATATATATATATGTATGTATATATATATCTGTGTGTGTGTCTTTCGTGTCTGTGTTTGTCCTACCACCACCGCTTGACAACTGTTGTTGTTGTGTTTGCGTCCCCGTAAGTTAGCGGTTCGGCTACAGAGATCGATAGCATAAGCACCAGACTTTAAAAAAAGTACTGTAGCCGATTAATTCGACTGAAAAATTCAAGGCGATGCTCCTGCATGGCCGCAGTCAAATATCTGAAACAAGTAAAGAAGAAAAATACACACACACACACCACACACACACACACATACACTTATACAAAGGAAAAATATGAAAGTGGCAAAGAACGGAAGATGTTAAAGTAAAAATTGACTCCTTATTGCAGTTGTTATAGTTGTTGATGCGCCGCGTAGGATGAATGACTGGTTAAATAAACAA
>NC_042999.1:114893343-114928343 GCF_006345805.1 Octopus sinensis
TAAATGAATGAGAAGAGAAATGGCGAGATAATAGAACACTCATAGCAGAATTTGAAGAGAGAGAGAGAGAGAGAGAGAGAGACCATTGATGTGCACATGGGTCTAAGAGAGACCATTGATGTGCACATGGGTCTAAGAGAGAGTTAGAAAGAGAAACAAGCAGACAAAAGAGAGGAGGAAAGAAAGAGAAAGGGAAAACATTGATAGTGAAAGTAGGGGGCAGGAGAGATCAAATGAGAGATGAGGGATGAAGAGATCGAAGAGGGAAATTGCCTGTCTTCCTATAATGTGTGTATTGATATTTAATTACGTGTTCATATACTCACTCATCAACATATAATACATAAGCGCCTACACATATGTGGGATATATTTGGGTTTGGGAATGTGTATGCCTGTGTGTGAGAGAGAGAGAGTGTGTGTGTGTGTGTGTGTGTGTGTGTTTGTGTGTGTGTGTGTATGTGTATGTTTGTATGTGTACATGTGTGAGTGTTTGTGCGTAGACACGAGTGTTTTATATAAATATATATATATGTATGTATGTATGCTATAGATATATATGTATATATATATACCATATATATATATATATATATATTATAGATATATATATATATCTATATATATGTGTGTGATATATATATATATATATACATAGATATGTATATTGTTTATATATATATTGTATGTATGTATTGTATATATATATTATATCTATACCTATTATATTTTTTATAAATGTGTGTATGTGTATGTATGTGTGTGTATGCGTACATGTATTTGTGCGTGTCGAGGGATATCAAATCATACACATCTACTCACACGTCCGTGTGGGTGGGAACATTGAAACACACATACACAGAAAGCCACACACAACAACACCTACACCCAAACGTCCGTCACACTCACCACTACACATCAATCTACACACTTGCTCTCACACAACACAACGCCTCCACAATCTCTCATCCCACACCTCGTCACCACCTCCACCACATGCACCACCACCCCTACCCCAGTTTTTAACACTTAAAGCTTACTAATTAAACAGTCTATTTGAAATGCAAGTGTAAGCCATCCATGCGATACAACGTCCAATATTAATCAATACAATCATTCGCTGTTCTCTTTTCTTCATATAATACTTCTTCTGTGTTGAGAAAATACGACTCATCAAAGCAGTTCAAAGTTGTTCAGAAAAACAGAATTGGTCACTGGTAGACGGATTCCGATAGGCTATCTCCTCTGGCTTAACCAACCATATACGACTACACACACACACATACATACGCACAAACTCCCTCTCTGCCTCTTCCTCTCCCTGTTTCTGTTTCTCTCTCACTCTCTCTTTCTGTATCTCTCTTTCTCTCTCTCCCTCTCTCCCTCTCCTTCTCTCTCTTTCTCTCTCCCCCCTCTCTCTCTCTCCTGTCGGTCGCAGATTTTGAAACAACACGCGTATATAGCAGCTCGCATATTCTTATACATACATATATATATATATGTGTGTGTGTGTGTGTGTGTGTGTGTGTGTACACATTATATATATACATATGCATATACATATATATATATATATAATATATATATATCATATATATATATATATATATAGCAATAAGAAAATGGAGGTGATCAAGAGATGATATTCATCAACTTTTAGACATTATTTTATGTCTGTTAATTTATTTTTTAAAAACCTTATAACAATATATATATACATGTATAACATATTATGCTTTACATTTATAACATATAAAAATATAAAAAATACCAGTAATTATTAAAATATATAACGTAGACACTATTCTACTTCCTCTGCACTACGTTATATAATTTAATAATTAGTGGTATTTTTATGTTATATATTATATATGTAACGCATATGTTATACATCTATGTATATTGTTATAATGGTTTCTAAAAAATAAATAAATAGATATAATATAATGTCTGAAAGTTGATGAATACCACCTATTGACCCTCCCCCCATTTGCTTATTGCTATATAAATTAAGGGTAAAACAACATTTTACCCTCACCCATTTATTACATTCAGTAGTATAATTTCCATGCAATAAAAAAACACTTGTGTATTAATAATTGGGTATTCTACTAGCAGTATATTGGATAGATATTATCCCTTAGTTGGTTTGATTCACAACCTCTAACTCTCTGGGAATTTATATATGTATGTATATATATATACACTACACGCACGCACTTTTAAGCATGCAGATCAGTTATGTTTCCTTCGCTATATATAAATATATATTCGCACATACTTATACACGCACATGTGCGTGTGTGTGTGTGTGTGTGTGTGTGTGTGTGTGTGGTGTGTGTGTGTGTGTGTGAAAAGAGACCGATACAATAAGTGCTAGACTTACAAAGAATAAGTCCAGGTTCGATTTGTTCAGCTAAAGGCGGTGCTCCAGCATGGCCGCAGTCAAATGACTGAAACAAGTAAAAGAATATATGTATATGTATGTATATATAAACTTCAAAGTCATTGTCACCACGCTTGTAAAAGAATTATATACATTGGCCGTGCATAGAGGAAACACCACACACAGTGAATTATATATATATATATATATATATATATATATATATATATATATATATATATATATATATATATACATATAACAAAAGAGGAGGTATATTTCCACGCAGAAAAAATATAGGAAAATTCGTTGTTGAAAATGCAACTGAATTTGAAAAACTTGTAATTGTTTCTAAATAAATTCATTTACATACATACCAAACTAGTTTCAACAATATTTTTTGTTTATGAATGGTACAAATCTAAAATTATGAATTAGAAATGCGTGTTTAAAAGATTCAATGTTTACAAGTTTCAATAATATACTTATTGAATATTATTGAATGTTATGAATATTTAAATCACATTTGATATTATCGAAACTTGTGAACAATTGAATCTTTTAAACACGTTTTTCTAATTCATAATTTTAAATTTTTACCATTGATAAGCAAAAAATATTGTTGAAACTAATTTGGTATGTATGTAAATAAATTATTTAAAAGCAATTACAAATTTTCAAATTTAGTTGCATTTTAATATATATATATATATACATATATATATATATATATATATATATATTATATATATATATATATATATTATAATATATATATATTATATCAATGGGTGAATGAATTATCCTATGTTTACCGTTAACATGGAAACTTCAATGAACCGTTACCAGGGCAGCAAATTCACGTCAGAAACACGGTTGAAGCGACGTATCCAAAGGTAGAAACTCCGGGTTAATGTGCAGTAATTTGTGTGTTATAGACGAATAGGTAAATAAATGGAGTTGAACGAAGATGTTAATAACATTCTTTTACTTTCGACATATGTTTCGAAGACAACATGGTTTTATTCCAATAAACGGTGTAAGATGCAATCTTCCCATCAGGAAAGAAAGAGAGCCTCTCTCAACAAGACATTATAACAATTATTTATCTATTCGTCTATATTTACACACACACACATACACACACATGTACCGAATCTCTTATCCGGAATCCAGAAATCCGGCTATTTTTGAAACTGGCTTGCTTTGAATTTCGCATGTTGAAGTAGTTCGCCGCGCGGCTGCTTTCTTATACTGAAGTTGGTTAATTTTTCATACTGTACGATGTGTCTTAACAATTTTGTTCTTTATTTTTTTAAGTGGATTAATCATACTCTTCCTCAAGCATTCTCTGCTTCAAAAGTGTATTATTTTGTACCTGTATCTCCCAAATATAATTATATTCTTCACTTTTCATTGTTTATTTTATATTTTCGGTATATATTTAGCCTGTGACCAGAAATTTGGAAAATCCAGAAATCCGGACCACCTTCGATCCCAAGGTAACCGGATAAGAGGTTCAGTACCTGTATATATATATATATATATACTTTATTTAAAGCAGCAGAAAATTCAACAAAACCTGTTACTCTGAGTTTTCCGTTGCCGTTCATCGGAGTTTTATCATGGCTACCGAATAATTGTTACATAATATTTACAGATACAAATATATATATATATATATATATATATATATATATATATATTATATATATATTGTATCTGTGAATATAATATGTAACAATTATTCGGTAGCCATGATAAAACTCCGAGTTTCATTTTCATAGCACTGTTTCGATGGCCGGATAACTGAAGAGATGGTGGCGTGGGTTTCCGCCCAGACATCCGAAACTCGGAGTTTTATCATGGCTACCGAATAATTGTCACATATTATATTTACAGATAAATTCCTCTATTTACATAATATCGAGGTCTCTTTCATTCTTTTGATGCTTTACCATTTCTCTACATATATATATATATATATATACAGTGTACATTTAAACACATAAGAGATGGGCATAATAAGATATCTAACACGCTAGAAGGAGTAGTATAAATCCAAACCAATATTAGTTGTAATTTTGAAGGGACTGAAAAATAAAAACATTTACCACCTTTCTCCTGGACCATGGTTTCAAACTGTATCTAACACATTACTTTATTTGCTAAATAGAGTTTGAAAACATGGTAAATGTTTTTAAATGTTTTTATTTTTCATTCCCTTCAAAATTACAATAGTGGTTTGGATTTTTACTACTCTTACTAGCGTGTTAGATGTCCTATTATGGTCATCTCTTATGCCTTTAAATGTACACGTAGTTATATGAATAATATATAGTCTATTGATTATATATAATATATATATATTATATATATATATATATATATATATATATACACTACATACATACTATATATATATATATATATATATATATACACTTACACACACACACACACACCCACCCCCCCACACCACGCCACACACACCACCCACACACACACACATATATATATATATATTATATATATATATATATTATATAAATGACTGAAACAGTCATTTGACTGCGCAGCAAGTTCAACAGACCATTGATTACAATCCCAGAAAGTCCATGAGGTCAATTGCAAAAGCTCTCCATGTGTCAGAAGGAACAGTCAGAAATGTTGTCCACGAAGACATCAGATATAAGTCTTATATGATGAGGAAAAGTCAATTTGTCAGAAAAAAACAAAAGAAAATCACTACTTTAGATTTAAAAGGCTCTTAAACAAACTGAAAAATCCAGCAGAAGATTCGAATTCGTTTTTCTCAAACGAGAAAAACTTCAACCAAGACCAAAAATTAACAGAAGAAATGACAGATGGTTATGTGCAGACCCTTCTGAAGTTCTAAGTGTTATGTATACAAAAAATTTCCTGCAACTGTCATGGTTTTAGGAGTTGTCAGCAAAGAAGGACATGTGATGGCGCCTTACTTCTTTTCACAAGGCCTTACAGTTAACTCTGACGCCTACATTGAGGTCTTACATTAAGCTCTGGATAGACAGTGTATGCAATGGAAGGCCATATGTGTTTCAGTAAGACACATCACACATGGCTCTAGTAACACAGGAATGAATGGTTGAAAATATTTTCATGATCATATAACCCCTAACATTTTACCTCCTAATTCCCCAGATCTCAATCTATTGGACTATTACATGTGGAGCGTTATTGAGAGAGAGGTCAATAAACACGCCTATAGCACCAAAGATTCTTTGAAAGCTGCCATAGTCAGAGTAATGTCCAAAATGAAACAGGACCACTTGATTCGAGCTTGTAGTTGATTTAGATCTCATATAGAAGCAGTTGTTGAAGCTGAAGGTGGGGTTATTGAATAAAGAAAGTTTATTTTTATCCTCATAGCATTTTTTAATAAACAAAGTTATTATCTGTTACTATGTATCTGTTATTTTTTTATGAACATAAATCTATCCTCAAATATCTTACGTGTCCTGAACATGTGTAAGATCCTAAAGGGCCCCGCTCCCAACTATGTACCCTTCTCCCTTTGTTTTCTCTAGTTTGTAGATCTTGAACCAACACTGAGCTTTAAGTTTACACTCACTGACCGTATAATTTTTTGTTGCTTTCAGTAGTAGAAGTATCTACCCCATGATATCTTTCTTTAGTTTCGATCCTAGATGGACCTACAATTACGAGAATCACGTGACTTGGCTTCTGAACACTGCATAGCGCCTCTGACAAAACGCGAACCAATATTTTATTGAAATATTAAACAATATTTTATTGAAACAACCAGCAACAATAATTCTGCTTTGATTTCATGCACATAATTTTTGTATCCCGAAACCAAGCTGGTCTGTTGGTTCTGTCAATTCGTCAGAAGGTGATAGGGCGATAGGTCTTCGCTCCCCTACGTGCAATATATCGGATGCAGGTTGCATCGTTAACCAGCTAGAGAAATGTCCTCTTGGGGTTAAAGCATCGCAGTAACGTCCGTTCGTACGGAACAGTCAGGTTGAAGTGGCTACAAACATTACTTTCATCTCTTACAGAAATTTTATAACTAGCTGCTTTTCATACACATAGTTTGGGAATAAGAATTAGGGTACCAACTGGATCTGTAGACTCTGCGTTGTCATAGGAATGAAATGTTTGGCAAGCTTAACAAAATAAAAGAGCAAAAGCAATATGGTAAAACGCTTGTAGGGACTGACGATTTGTCTGCAAATGTTATTGTTGAAGCCCACTTAAGTAGGCAAGTTATTGCTGATCCCGAGTTGGCACTAATTGAGCAACTCTGTGGTCATAGAAATTCCATCCATGACCTTCTTGTATGTGTTTTGAGCATTGCATATCCAGGAGTACATTAACTAATGTGCCTGCTCCTTTTGAATTCGCTAGGGCGCCATATAAGGGGGTTTGGCTTATTGTTTATATCAAGACAATTAGCTGCGTACAGGTACAGTATTTGTTCACAGGAACGAGATTCACTATTGATAGAGTCATATAAAATTGAATATTATTAGAAAGAAATAATGTGAATGCGTTATTTATGAACAGATGCATTTATCAAGAGAAGAAAATTGTATTTATCAAATGAAGAGAGATGTATTTACCAGAGGAAGAGAAATGTAGTTATCAAGGGAGTATATTTATATATTTATCATGAGAAAAGAAGCACATTGAACAAGTAAATAAAAATGTATTCATATATACTAAAAGTAAAAACTGGAGGTCAGCTATCGAGAGAGCAGATATTTCGTTATCATAGGAACAGAAATCTATTGACCAAGAGAACGTAAATGTATTTATTAAGAAAAGAGAAGTGTATATATATTAGGGAGACAGAAATACAGGCGTCAAGGGAGCAGAAATTTGTTTATCATGATAACTGAAATGTTTTATATAGAGCAGAAAAATGCATTTATCAAGGTAACAGAAATGTATTTATCAAAACTACACAAATATACGTATCAAGGGTGCAAAAATGCAATTTATCAAACAAACAGAAATATATATGCCGGGATCAGAAATGTATTCATCATGAGAATCGATTGGACGAAAATGTTTATTTATCAAAGGAACAGAACTTTCTGCTGGAGTTAAAACAGAAGTCTTTATGGTGTGTTTTGAGTAAACTTTCGTCTATCTAATAATCAAATTTCCATGGATTCCTGATAGTTGATGTCACTAAACGATGATCTTCCGTCTTAAGAACAATGTCGTGTTTGAGGCATAACAGAAATTAGTTGGACTGAATCTATGGTTGATATACGAATATAGCATGAATAATTATAAGTTACTAGCAGAGATACCCGGCGTTGCCCGTGTTACATACAATTAAAGAATTAGACTTTTCTGTTATGTTTTCTCTAATGAACTGGAATATCTATGTTTCGAATTTCATCAAAATTGCAGATGAGGGTTATTTCCCTCTTTACACACCCCAAAAAACTGTAATCGTGCCACATACATCCCATATTACTGATTTTTATGCGCATATTCCAAAATTCCAGTTTTAATGAACCTGTTAAAAGGAATTTGCTCCTGAAAAATGAAGTCATAGAGCTCTAAAATGTGAGAGTTAAGGCCCCTGTTGGGGGTGGGCATCTTAATGTCAACCAGAGAAGTTGAATTCTTGAGAATATTTTTTACTTGGGTCTTATATCTATTGTTTGAATTTCTTTGAAATAGGAAATATATGTTCACTGGATTTGTAAAAGAGAGCAAAGCTACAGGAAACCAAAAGACGAATGATCACAATAAGCAATCAGTTACCCTACCCTAGTCGTTACCACTCCCAATGTAGGATTTCTCACCATCCAGGTGACAGGCACAGCCGCAAGATGCATTACGAATCTATAGCAATTGGAAGGGCGTGACCCAACTGAAATAAACATTAACAACTGTGTGACGTGAGGGCTAAGGAGAAATGAAAGTTGGAGTTTGCAAATGACCACTATATTGATATGTAACTGGACAGAATAAATTTACAATCTATAAATGTCTTTGAATAACCAGTCACTCATCTGGGAAGGTCTTGAAATCAATGTTACCATCTGGGGACTATGTGTGACCGAGTGATAATAAAAAGACTGAAAGGAGGTCTGCAATCAAATAACTTTACTCAACACTTTGCAACTGAATCAGTGGAGGCAAAGATGCCTCTCATTTACTTGACAATTTATGCACCACATTGCAGAAATCACAATGTAAGTGTATGTCAAAGCAAACTGTTACATTGTTGTACCATTGAATTAGAAATAATGCTCAACTTTTATGCTAGGGTAACCCTACCGCTTCCAAGAGCACAACTGTATTCGTTTTTGCTTTGATAAAATGACAAAATTGTGGGTGTTAAGTCCCCATGGAGGGGTCTTTATAACTTGTAAGAAGATGAAATTTTATAAATATTACTTCATTTGTGTCTAATATCTATGGTTAAAATTTCCTCAACATCATAAATATATGAATTGCCATGGGGGTAATGGCCCTTATGCATAGAATAAAATTTCCAATTTCATAAGATCCATTCAGTACTTTTGACCTAGTTTTGGATAAAACAAAAATGACTAAAATTTTGGAGTTAAGGCTCCCATTAGGGTTTTATATATATATATATATATATATATATATATATATATATATATATATATATATGTGTGTGTGTGTGTGTGTGTGCGTGTGTGTGTGTGTGTGTGTGTGCAAATAGATAGATAGATAGATAGATAGATAGATAGATAGATAGATAGATAGATAGATAGATAGATAGACACACACATACAAAGATAAATTGATAGATACAACTGATTGGACAAACAAAAATATGACACACAGCCTAGTGCTTTTTTATGTTGATAAGCCTGGTACTTATTGTATTAGTTTGTTAAGTGGATGTAAGTTAAGTGGATGTAAATAAATGAACAGCAGTTGTGAAGCAATGATGAGGGCGAAACACAGAGACAAAAACACACATACACTTACATATATAGATACATATATATACGATTGATTTGTTTCAGTTCCTGTCTACGAAATCCATATATATTGTTGCGGGCACCCTTTTTGTCTCGGGAGACAATGGAGTTGCGCATAAAATAATCTAGTCCAGCTTTTACATTTCATGTCCTAATACATCTCCTGCTGTGGCTGTGTAGTCCTATCCTGGACAAACACTCCCTCTGGCAGGTGCCGCAAATGTAACGTTGTAATGTCATACTATCTTGTTGACGTCTTTTCTTGTCTTTCCATTTCTCCTCTCTCTCTATGTCACTCGTTGTGTTCCCACTTTTACGGTACGTCGCCAATCTCCACGGTTGCTGGCAACTGCATCCCAGTTGGTAATATTGATGTTGCAGGCATTCATGTCCCTTTTTCAAACATCCTTGTATCGTAAGAACGGTCTTCCCACAGACCTAATGCCCCTAGCAAACTCTCCGTAGAGTATGTCCTTGGGGATTCTGCCATCTTCCATACGGCTAACATGTCCAAGCCATCTGATACGTCTTTGTGTGAGGAGTGCAAACATGCTTGGTATTCCTGCTTGCTTGAGGACATCTTTGTTGCGGACACAATTCTGCCATTTGATGCGAAGGATTTCCCGGAAGCAGCGCAGGTGAAAGATATTTAGGCAACGCTCTTGGCGTGTGTATGGCGTCCAAGTCTCACTTCCATACAGTAGAGTGCTAAGTACACATGCCTGGTAAATCTTCATTTTTGTGGTCTTGGTCAGCTTATTGTTGTCCCATGCCCGTTTGGATAGTTGGGCCATCACAGCAGCTGCTTGTCAATGCGTATATTGAGCTCAGTATCAAGGGATAGGTTGTAGGTGACGGTAGAGCTAAGATAGGTAAACTTCTCCACCTCTTGTAGTCTGTGATCTCCAATATGCATGTTTGGGATGTATATACATACACACACACGCTCACACACACGCACGCACGGACACACACACACACACACATAAACACACATAAACACACATAGATACATGCACACAGGTGTGTGTGTGTCTGTACGTGTAGTATATAGGGTTTTGAGAAGCGTGGAACCATCCGTTAGACAGTGTTGTACCTAGGTCTAGTCTGACCTGGAGTAGTAGCTCGTTAGGATCCCAGCTATGAGTGAATTGGCAATTGAAATACTGGGCGTTCTCATTAGAACCACTTTTAAGGAGGAGGTGAATTTGTATAGAAAAAAAATGCCTGAGGTACAATTGGTTTCTGGTAATTTCAACATCTGTTGTGCTACTGGTTTTTTGACTGATTGCGCCGAAAAGTAAGTTCAGTGCTGTACAACACTTTGTCCACTCAAAACAATTTTACACGCAGGAACGTCCTAGACTGCCAGAGTATTTGCATGGACTTGCTGAGTTTAGGAAGCGGTTTTACTCGGTCACTAGTTGACTTGCGCAGATAGACGAGCAAGCAGGGGGACAAGAAGGCAGTAGACATACAGTCATGTAAATGGACAGACAAGTCGACAGGTGGACAGATAGTTAGCTGGTTAGTTAGACAGACAGACAGATAGATAGATAGATAGATAGATAGATAGATAGATAGATAGATAGATAGATAGATAGATAGATAGATAGATAGATAGATAAAGAGAGAGACTGACAGACAGATTGATTACACACCCATCACATTAGATTCGTTCGGTTGGATGATGGTACACGTCAGAGGGTGAGAAATCTTATGGTGACTAACATCCTGTTACTTTCTAAAATATTGGCCTGTTCAATTGAACGACCGAACAAAACCGATGTCCAGGATTTTGTATATATCCTCTCTCTCTCTCTCTCTCTCTCTATATATATATATATATATTATATATATATATATATTATATATATATATATATATATATAATATATATATATATATATATATTATATATATATATATATATATGTATCTTTATATATATAAAACTGAGAATGTGTGTCTGTCTGTCTGTGTGTTTCCCTAAAACTTGAGAACTACACAACCAATTTCATTCAAATTTTACACATGCCTTACTTAGGGTCCATGTAGTTTTATGGGCAAAAAAATGTTCAACTTCTTGCCTAGAGCGAGCCCATAGCAATGTCATATCTTCTCCACTATTTCAGTATTACGTGTTAAAAGTGAAACAAAAATATTTCTCTATTTTATGTCAGATGCTTTCATTTTAACAATAAAAATAATGATAACAATTGAATTATATGTAGTAAGTAATAATTAAAATCAAACTAAAGTATAATATAAGCGTAACATACAAAAGTAAAAATAGCAATTGATATAAAATTGCATGAATGATTTGAACTTGAATAAGTGGTTTCACATGAATGGGAATAAATTAAAAATATAATTAGTGTGCAGAAATGGAATAGTCCAGATGGATAATAAAAAATTAAATTAAAGAAAAGACTATTGTCTATAAAATATACAATGTAGAGAAAAAAGAAGAGCTAACAATTCCAGTCTGTTATATATTTTGAGTATTGTTATCACTAGCGATATCAAGATATAACTTTGTATTTTGCATTTTATGTGTAGATGTATATATATAGATGTACATGTAATATCTACACATATATACATGCACTATCACTATGACCCGGCAATGACGGGTCTTTAATGCTAGTATATATATACACGCACGCATGCACACACACACACACACATATGTATATGTATATATATGAAGCCTGTGGTCGCGTGAAACTCCTTTCGTGAAATACAATACAATTTGAGTTTAATAAACCATATACTCTATAACATTTATGAAATACCTTTCTCATATTTGCTCGACGCACTACAACGTTTCTGTGTACATAAGTCTGTGAATATATATGTCCAGGGTGCGATGGGTAATTTGTCGCCATTATATATATATATCTCATTTCACGTATGCGCATAGTTTGTTTTTGCCTTTGTTGACTACACAGTATAGTAGAGTCAGTTGGGCACCGTCTGTGACAAAAACAGCACCATAATGCAATTTACTCTGCCAGAAATTTGGAAACGACATTTTGTATTGCTTGACATCTGCGCAGGAAGCTCCAATACGAACATTTCAGAGTGTTTGGGTGTCAATCTGAGGACAGTGCAGTGGATTCGGAAACAGTTGGATGAGTCTGATGGTGTTTACGAAGGTACGGTAGCTCGGAAAACTCACTCTGATCGTTCTGATAAGAAAAGAACTCCTGGATTTGTTGGTGAGATCAAGGCCACAATTATCAGGTCCACCGCCAGGAACATGGGAGTGTCTGAGTTTCTTATCAGGCTGGTAACGCATGAAGACATCCGGTATTTTTCATGCAAGATGAGAAAGGGCCAATTTTTATCTCAAGCCATCAAGACAAGAGGAAAGATCGCTTCAAAGTTTTTGAACAAACTCAAGCATTCCCTCCAACTGAACATGCTTTGGTTTTTCTCAGACTAAAAAAATTTCTGCCAGAATCAGATGGTGAACACACAAAACAACCGTTGGCTAGCTGTGTCCCTAAAACATGTACCGAGAGTGATAAAAATCAAACATCCAATCAGCATCATGCTGTTTGGAGTAATCACTAGTGATGGTGATGTTATGCTTCCCACATGGTCTCAGACTCAACACGGAGGCCTGCATCAAGTGCCTGGAGGAGGTAGTGCTGCCCTGGGTCAAGAGGGCGGCTGATGGAAGATAAGATGTCTGGCATCAGGACTCTGCACCATGCCACACAAGCAGAACAACCCAGTCATGGCTGTCAGATAATTTCTGCGACCACACCACCCCTAACATCTGGTCACCTAACTCCCTAGACCGCAACACCCTTGATTGCTATGTGTGTGGCGCAGTTGAGCGAGAGACCAATAATACTCCTTGTAAAACCAATGATGAACTGAAGGCAAGCATTCACCAGCTTAAACAAGGAGACCGTCCAGAAGAGTTGCAGGATATTTCGAAGTCGTCTAGAGGTTGTGGTTGAAGCCAATGTCGATTTTATTAAATAAATTTACTCTTTTGTATTTCAAGATATTTTTATATAATTTTGGTAAATATATCTGTTAAAATGAAACGTCAGTGTTATTTTCATTTTTGCGTAATTTAGACGACAATTTATTCACCGTACCATGTATATAAACGGGTGTGTTTTTGTGCGTATATACATACACATATATTCAGCTCTTTACGTCTTGACAGACGCTCTAAGCAGCGGAAAATGTCTTAATTAGGTACTCGTAGTCAGCTTGCTATATGTGTGTGTGTGCGTGTGCGTGTGCGTGTGTGTGTGTGTGTGTGTGTTTGTGTGTGTGTGTATTCTGTATGTATCGCATTGTAAGCAATGTTTGTTGCTTTCAAAACGGAGTTGCATAGCACTTATCTTGTCGGAGTTGTCCGTCTAACCTCGATATGGGATTGATTAATAAATTTTGTTAATCAATCTGCATTTTAAACACAACAAGAGTTTATGCGAGAAACGAGTAACGAATTGTGCTTCACTACAATCAGTCGACTGATCCTATTACAATATTATATGTGTGTGTACATACATACATACATACATACATACATACATACATACATACATACATACATACATACATACATACATACATACTAGACATGTAACAAATGCTCTCCACAGAACTAGTTAGGTGCCTAACACTTTTAACTAAGCCTCGAACCATCAATTTCAAAAGTTTTTGATTTTATATTTGACATTAAAATTGTTATGCAAAGAATTAATTAATTCAATGATTAATATCATTTCAAGTTTTCTCCTGTGAAACAGAAGTTAGCAATCTGTGGCTTAACACTGAAAAATAACAATGGGAAAGACTCAACCTTCCAACTTAAAAAACGATTGAAAACAACAAAATTATGAAAAAACTGAATTGATAAGAAGAAAAAAAGTAAAACTATAAAAGATTAAATTATAGAAAATTCTTTCACTTTAGATAAATATAAGTGAAATCAGAAATCAACCACCAGAATTACTTCAAACCCAGATTTACATCAACAAGAAAACAAAGAAAAGGCAAATTAAAGGAATTAAACAATGAAAGATAGGGAGTGTCAGGCAAGCCCCCACCAAGACGGGCTGGATGCTGAATACGGCGGCCAGAAATTTAGCCTCATTACATCTCACATTTATCACGTCCGACCTGGGCCGATCGATCTCAGGTTCAAGGAGCTTTATGGTTGGGATGATCTGTTGAACATTCCCAACTTGCGACTCTGCTGAATCATCCAGGGTCACATCATCCAACTACCTGACGGGTGGGCGGACAGAATGGGCAACATCATCGACAGCCAACACGAAAAGGAGCGGACGGGAGAGTGTCACCTTGCTGGACGCCTGCAGCCCAAGTGACCCTGTTCTCAGCAACCACCAATACTTCTCATCGTTACTCTTATACACACACACGCACACACACACACACACACACACACACACACACACACACACACACACACACACACACACACACACACACACACAAACACACACACACACTTATATATATATATTCTACTCAAGGCACAAGGCCCGAAATTTTGGGGGAGGGTGCCAGTCGATTAGATCGGTCCCAGTACGCAACTGGTACTTAATTTATAGACCCCGAAAGGATGAAAGGCAAAGTCAACCTCGGCAGAATTTGAACTCAGAACGCAAAGACAGACGAAATACTTATTTCTTTACTACCCACAAGGGGCTAAACACAGAGGGGACAAACAAGGACAGACACACGGATTAAGTCGATTATATCGACCCCAGTGCGTAACTGATACTTATTTAATCGACCCCGAAAGGATGAAAGGCAAAGTGGAACTCAGCGGAATTTGAACTCAGAACGTAACGGCAGACGAAATACAGCTAAGCATTTTGCCCGGCGTGCTAATGTTTCTGCCAGAGCGGTGTTCCGCAAGGCACTGTTTTGGGACCACTGCTGTTCATAATGGCCCTCTCAGACATGCCCTCAGCCACGCAGAGAGCCACGATCACAAGTTATGCAAATGATAGAAAAGTTTCACAGGTAGTTCAGAACCCTGAAGACACTATGCACCTGCAATGTGAGCTGGACGAAATAGACAAGTGGGCTGAAAAGAATAGCATGCAGTTCAATGCTTAAAAGTTTCAAGCTTTATGTTATCAGCATGCACAACTAAATGCAATACCCAATAAATACACTGGACCTGGAGGGATTGCAATCTCAGAGGCACAATCAATGCGAGACCTGGGTATTTACATGAGTAATGATGCAACCTTTCATATGCATACTGCTAAATTGGCAATGAAATGTAGGCGGCTGACCGGATGGATTCATAGAGCTTTTAGAACAAGAGACCAGGAAACCATGATGGTCCTCTGGAGGACACTTGTCCTAAGCCACTTTGACTATTGCTCTCAGCTATGGTCACCAACCAGTGTCAAATTAATCACAGAACTTGAGGCAATCCAACGAAGCTACACGAAGAAGATGACCTCTATGCATCATATAAGCTATTGGGATTAAGACTCTATTCCTTAGAGCGTAGGCAAGAAAGATATGTCATAATATACATCTGGAATATCCTGGAAGGACTTGTCCCAAACTTTGGCATCGAGAGTTACACAAATACTAGAACTAGGCGCCACTGCATAGTGCCAAGGACTCCAAATTTGCCATCAAGATGTAGGACAAGATACTGCGATAGCCTGGGCTTCAGGGGTCCACAGCTCTTCAATATCCTCCCAAAGGACCTGAGAGACCTGCATGGGGTGGATGCAGATGTCTTTAAAATAAAACTGGACCTCTTCCTGTCAGGTGCCCGAGATGAAGCAACTTCACAGCAGGAGGTGCAGATGAGGGCAGATGCACTAAATGTCAATTGCTAAAAATCATTCGTGAAGTAAAATCATGTAGCAACACCGAATGGCGGTGCCCCAACATGGCCAGAGCTCGTGAGCTGAAACTAGATGAAATGAAATGAAAATATACATACATACATACATACATATACATATATATATATATATATATATATATATATTATATATATATATATATATATATATATATATCCTTAAATCCTTAAATCCTTAAAAATGTTTTAGCCCGAAGGCCGCGGCCATGCTGGGGCACCACCGCTGAATGAGCTACACTAGTTTGTGAATCCACCTCTGATACGTGGCACTTGATCAACAAGGGAGTTCGATGCTGCTGCCCGCATCCGTGTCTCCTGTCGTGAGGTAGGTTCATCTGGGACTCCCAACAAGAAGAGATCCAGTTTAGTTTTAAAGAAACCTACATCCACACCATGTAAGTCTCTCAGGCATTTAGGGAGGATGTTAAAGAGCTGTGGTCCTCTGAAACCAAGCTGTTGCAGTATCTGGACCTGTATTTTGATGGTGATGTTGGAATCCTTGGCACCACGCAGCGGCGCCCCGTTCTGCGGTTGGAGTAACTTTGAATGCCAAAGTTTGGGACAAGACCCTCCAGGATTTTCCAGATGTATATCACTGCATATCTCTCCCGCCTCCGCTCCAGGGAGAAGAGGTTTAATACCTTCAGTCTTTCCCAGTAGCTGACATTTTGCATTGAGACGATTTTCTTTGTGTAGCTTCTCTGAGTTGCTTCGAGTTCTGCTGTTTGTTTTATATTGTGTGGTGACCAAAGTTGGGAGCAGTAGTCCAAGCGGCTGAGGACAATGTTTTCCATAGGACCATCAGTGTCTCCTTCTCTCTTGTTCTGAAAGTTCGGAGAATCCATCCAGCTAGCCGTCTGCATTTTATCACCAGATTAGCAATATGCATTTGGAAAGATGCATCATTGCTCATGTCAATGCCCAGGTCACGCACTGATTTTGACTCAGGGATTGCAATTCTTCCTGGGCCAGTGTATCCAGTCTTCACGTCATTTACCTTTGTGTGCCAGTAGCGCAGGGCCTGGAACTTACCTGCATTAAACTGCATGTTGTTGTCCTCAGCCCACCTGTATATTGTGTCCAGCTCATGTTGCAGATGCGCAATATTTTCAGGGTTTTGTATTGCGTGGGAGACTTTTGTGTCATCTGCATAGCTAGCAAGGGTGGTCATCGTAGCAACTGAAGGCATGTCTGAAAGGGCCACTATGAACATCAGTGGCCCCAAGACAGTGCCCTGTGGGACACCGCTTGTTATTTGCGTTTCCCTGGAGGTGGCTCCATTGCTCACAACTGCCTGTTTTCTGTCTTTTAGGAAGTTGTGCAGCCACTCTCCAAGTTCCCGCCTATGCCGAGACCACGCAGTTGTGACAGATCATACCATGGTCGACTTTATCAAAGGCTTTTGCAAAGTCAAGATATATTACATCCACATTTGAGCCATTTAGTAGCTGTTTCAACACCCAGTCATAGTGTTGCAGGAGCTGTGTTAGGCAGCCTCTACCTGGTCGAAATCCATGCTGGGTGTCAGACAGTAAGTCATTTTCTTCAAGGAACATGATTAGTTTCTTACGGACTATTCGTTCCATGACTTTGCTGATGTGTGAGGTCAGAGAGATAGGCCTATAATTTTTAGCATCTGCTCTGCTACCTCCCTTATGGATAGGGCATATTACCCCCTCTTTCAGTTTGACTGGGAGCTTACCACTTGCAAGAAAGCTCTGAAAAAGAAGCTGTAGCGGTTTTGCAAGGGCTCGTTTGCACGATTTGAGAAGGATCGCTGGGAATCCATCAGGTCCAGCAGCTGAGTTTGTGTCAATCTCATCAATGGCTAGTGTGATATCATCTTCTTCGATGTTGATGTACTCAATTTTTGTCTCTTTGGTCGCTGGTAAAGTGGCAAAGAATTCTTCTGGGTTGTTTACTTGCCTGTGTCCTAGAGGTGTAGTGAACACACTTTGGAACTGTTCATTCAGTATTTCACTTATCCTCGTGGGATTTCCTGTGAGAGAGCCATCTTTTTGGAAGAGCGGTCCTATTCTCTGGTGCACTGTGGCTGTCTCTTTGGCAAACTTAAAGAAAGCTTTAGGGTTTGATTTTATATTTTCTATTACCCAAGCTCTTTATCTGCTCTCTCCTTTTCATGGGACTGATGTAGACTTTTCTCAGTTTCCATTAGCATTCTTTCGAGCCGAGACTTCTCACCACTTTTGGTGTGCTTGCTCAGGCGGTTTGCAATCCTTGTCCGTCGTCTCATAAGAATCCTCCTTTCTCTAGGGATCCTGTTTTTGTTCTTGTGTGTGCTGGCCCTGCACATTGGGACATATTGTCACATATGGCTTGTATTATGGACATGAAGTGTTTGTGTTTCATGTTTATGTCCGGTGTGGAGAGACATTCAGGCCAATCCTGTTTGAGGATCTCTTTCTCAATCGACTTCCAGTTGGCTTTATGAAAGTTTAAGTTGGAGAGATGGTGGGTGCTTCGTATAGGCTGTGTGTCTGCGGGGGCTTTTGTTCCATACATAGACAGCTCTATTATGTTGTGATCCGAGATCATTGTCGGCATCACATTAACATTATGGATAATATCCATATTGTTTGTAAAGCAGAGATCCAGTATATTATCTGCCCTTGTTGGTTGCAGAACTATTTGCTCCATGAAAGAGGTATTTGTGAGATGGAGCAGGGACTCCACCTGTGCCTGCTGATGGTGTGTCATCCCTGGGAGCATCTGCCCCCCAGGCCATTCCACATTGGGGAGGTTAAAGTCACCCATGAAGAATACACTGTTGTGCTGTTCAAGGTTGGTGAGGACTCCTCCTATTTTTGTTAGGCAGTCTTCAAACATGCCTGAGTGTTTTGGGGCGTCTGGTGGGCGATATGTAGTGCATATGACGATATTCAGTTGTCTTATGTGTACAATTTGAGTTTCACATACTGAGTTTGAATATGACAGCAGGACCTGGGGCGTGAGGTCATCTCGGATGTACATTGCAACTCCACCATGGCTCCTCCCTTTTCTATCTGTGCGTATGACTGCATATTGCGGCATGTGTATTTCTGCATCACCTATATCGGGTTCAAGATGCGTTTCTGTGAGTGCCATGCATATAGCTTGATTGCATGTCACAAGGTCTCTCAGGAATGAAATTTTCTTTTTACAGTTTCCGCGCAGCAGCCCTCCTACATTCAGTAGAAATATTTTTGTGGTGTGTGTGTTGGTGTTGGTGTCTGTGGTGGCCATCCTGCATCTGTTGGAGGTGGCCTTATGTGGTGGTAGTTCCAGCTTTGTGCTTGTAGCCAGGTCAGCTGCTGAACAATTTTTTGTGCCATGCACAAAAAAGACTGCTGTTCAGCTGCCGCCCTTCTCACATCTGGGTGAAGCTGGCCACCTGTTGGGTTTCCGCGCACCACATCTGCATACCGTCTTTCAGTAGTGGTCAGTGCGCTTTTTTCCCTTCTTTTAACTTTTTGTTTTCCGCAAGGAAAATAACAGCTTTTTTCCCTTCTTTTAACTTTTTATTTTCCGCAAGGAAAATAACAGCTGAAACTAATTTAGTACATGGGTAATTATTTTATTTCGTATATTTTTCACTTGTTTATTGCTATGGTTTTGTGTTGAGTTTGATCTGAGAACATAATCTTTTGTGGTGAATGGCGATTTGACGTCTATATCTAGCATGTTGACTGTCCACTTTTCGTGTTCAGTCCTTAATTGGTATATATATATATATATATATATATATATATATATATATATATATTATATATATATTTATATACGACGGGATTCTTTCAGTTTCCATCTACCAAATCCCCTCACAAGGCTTTGGTCGGCCCGAGTAGTAGACAGTTGCCCTAGGTGTCATGCAGTCGGACTGAACCCGAAGCCATGTTGTTGGAGAAGCAAGTTTCTTACCACACAGCCGCTCTACATTTCCCAATCTTTCCCCACACCCTAGTGCATCACTCCTTTTGAATTTTTCTAACTTAGAGGATTTAAAACTCTACATTGTCTCATTTCTCTCCTGTTAACTTTTTTTCTGAAAAAGGGCTCTATCCGAAACGTTAGATTTTCCACCCTGTACCTCAAGTTCACTATTTACTTTTTATCGATTTTGCTAAATAATACAAGTCTTGCCGACACAGAACAACACCAGTTTCTTCGGAGTCTGTTTCATTGTATAGACACACATACATATACATATTATGTACATATATACATATGTATTATCATATACACATATACATATGTTTATATGCGCACACACATTTTACCCTCGTTCTGGTCTAACGACCCTCCATGTTTGTTTTCGCTCGGTTTCCTTGTATGTCTCCAATGTCCTGTTTTTGTTCCCAACTTTGACCCTCCATAAATCCAAAATTTTATTTTGGTACTTATGGGAGCAATTGTCTTCGAAGACTCATATTGTCGTTTAATGCTCGAAATGAGGAGTAGATAGATAGTCCACAACAGATGAATGATCGTTATTTATGTTACTTGTCCTGTTTTCCATTTGTTTCTCTCGTTGTTTGCGTATTGAAATCATTTGTTTTCGTATTCCATGTTATTTTCTGTTGGTGACGTCCTGTACCCATAAATGCGTATGTATGTATGTATGTATGTATGTATGTATGTATGTATAATTTATATTATTGTTTGATTGAACCCCACGCATTTATTTCCAAGTAAGTTTATCTTAATTTTTTTGATGCAACTCGATTCAATACTGTTTCCTCCCCATCTTTTTCTCTCCTTCACCGTTTTCTATCTGTCTCTCTCCCCCTTTCTCTGTTTCTCTCTTCTTTTCTTCACGTGATCATCTTCCTTTTCCTTCAGGACTGTCTTAAGGACTAGACGTATTCAACCTCTCTTTTCTATCTTTTCCCTTTTCAAAGAAAATATTTCTCCCGCATTCGCTATTTTACCCTCGTTCTATATATATATATATATATTAGGGGACTTACTGATATCGAAGCAGTTGTTTATAGTTATTCTACTCACAGATTTTCTAAGAGATGTTTATATCGTCAAGGCATCTTAACTTCTTTGTCTGTACATAACCTTTCTTTTCAGTTCCAAATAACTATGTCACATCTGTTATGTTGGCACTTGGTAGAAGCTTTGATGAGAATGTTCCACCAATATTCCTTGTGCTGATATATGTGTTTTTCCTAGCGATGTTTTTGTTTATATTTATCCCAATTAGTCATTTCTGTAAATAGCTTTGTATTGGATCATCCCATAACGTGGGGTTTTTTTTTCAATTGCATGAAATAAAAGTCGGAGGGAGGCAGGATAAACTACCTACATTAACTTGCTATAAAAGCAGGGGGTAATTTTTCCTTGTCCTTATTCGTAGTGCAAATTTTGAAGGGTGCAATTCGATTTTAACAGTTACTTTTTCAAAGCTCTAATGGAAGTGACAAAGGATCATATTCGGCATATTTTGCTTTATGAGTTCAATAAAGGCAACAACGCAACGAGGAATATTAATGCAGTATATGAGAATAGGACAATAAGCGTAAGCCAGTTTGAACGGTGGTTCCAGAATTTTCAACCTGGAAATTACAGCCTAGAAGACGAGCCTCGTCCTGGAAGACTTGTAGAGCTCAACGAGGACATTCTGCAAAACCTTGTGGAACAAAATCCCATCGTAACTGTTGAAGAACTAGCAGAGAAGCTTGCATTTGGTCATTCACCTATTCATCAACACCTGCGTGCCATCGGAAGTCAGAAAATTGGGTCAATGGGTTCATCACAAACTTTCCGAGTCTAATCGCACGCAGAGAGTGAATGTGTACTCTTCTTTGCTGTCACGTCTCACGAATGAACCTTTTTTGCACCGAATATTGACTGGTGACGAGAAATGGGTTCTCTATAAAAATGTCAAACGTTGAAGACAGTGAGTAAGGAAAGGAGAAAAACTGGCACCCAAGGCTAAAGAAGGTCTTCACTCGTTTAAGGTGTTGTTATCTGTTTGATGGGATATGAAAGGCTTAATCCACTTTGAACTTTTAAACCCCAAGCCAGATGGTAACAAAGATCTACTGCGAGCAGCTTGAGCGGCTTAAGTCAGCGCTAGAAGGGAAGCGACCATCCTTGGTTTCATGGTGAAAGGTGTTCTTCCATCAGGATAATGCTCAGCCACATACAGCGAGGATGACATTCCAAAGGCTGGAGCAGTTTGAATAGGAAACGATTCCCTACCCACCATATTTGCTGGACATCGCCCCTTCTGATTATCATTTATTCCGCAGTCTTCAAAATCATTTGAACAGAAAAATATGAATTCTGTAGATAAGGTAAGAACCGTACTGGAGGACTATTTTTCGTCATGGACAAGGGAATTTTGGAAGAGGGGTCTTGCAAATCTGGAAGGGCATTGTAGAAAATGAAGGAGAGTATATTTTAGATTTAAAAAGGAATTTGTATATCTTAATTTTGAAAAATAATAGAAGTATTAAAAAATTGCATTATTTATGGGATGACCCAATATATTGTTTTAGTACCAATGTCATGTCGCGGTGGGAAATGATACCTTAATAACATTAGGACAACAGCTGGTTATATGTGATACCCGCCACAGAAATGTGGAATAATCGACACTTGCGGTTCGCATTCTCGTGTATTTCTGAAAAATTTAGAAGCTACTTCCTGCTCAAGGACTGCGAAACTATACTCTTCAAGACGTAGTGCGAGGTCTGCGGTCGCGAATTCAGGGAAAATTACACTTCGTATAAGTATTGTCATCTTTTTCTAGTTCACGGTAAATACGCAAGGCCTGTGGCCTCATAATTAGCGTGCAAAATCGCGAGATCGTGGGTTCTATTCCCGGACCGGGTAATGCGTTGCGTTCATGAGCAAAACACTTCATCTATTTGTTCTGTGATCACTTCGACATCTGGCGTGTATCAAACCGTGCACCTGTACAAACAACATCTATTTGATGGAGAGAGTGCAGAACAAACATTTAAACTCAATAAACAAATCACCTGTGCAGGTTGTTCATATAATATAATATAATATAATATAAAATAATATAATATAATATAATATAATATGATATAGTATAATATAATATAATATATATATAATATATATATATAATATACATGTGTGTGTGTGTGTGAATGTATATATATACATGTGTGTGTCTATGTATGTACAAGCATGCATATTTGCATATTCATTCACGTGCAGGTAACATGCACACCCACAAAGAAACAGTACAAACGTATATAAATACGTGGATATAATTGTATGTATCTACATATATGCATATGAAGACACTTTACATGTGCACAAATATATGTGTGTGTGCGCGCATATGTGTGTTTATGCATTATGTACGTACATTATATATATATATATATATATATATTATATATATATATATATATATATATATATATATACATATACACATGTATATATATATACATATATATATATACATGCATATATATACATATATATATATACACATGCATACTCAGGGACATGCATGTTTGTGTGTGTGTGTGTGTGTTTGTGCGCGCTTGCGTGTTTGTGTGTGCTTGCGTGCTTGTCATATATTTTCATTCACTGGCTTGCACTGGTATGTCTATTCTGCAGAGCAGTGAGAGAAATAAATAAAGAAACGTATATGAAATAATACAAGAAAGAAAGAAAGAAAGAGAGAAAGAAAGAAAGAAAGAAAGAAAGAAAGAAAGAAAGAAAGAAAGAAAGAAAGTAAAAAAAAATGAAAACCGTATAATAAAAGAAAACCAACAAAGAAAAGAAGTATGTATAGTTGTGACCGGCACAGTAGTAGATTTAATCAAAATCTGTTGATGGTGATATCATGATGGATAGCTTTGTTTCCTAGGAGAGGACATAGATTTAGTATTTGATTATTTAGAGTAAAGCACGACCTACAGTTGCAGCCAAAAAGAGTCCTGCTGAAATCAACCGCCGCTCCTAAAGCAGAGGGTGTGTCATATTTATTATCTGAAAGCTAAACATATTTCAAAGCCTCGGAACAATTTTAAACGTCGCCATAGCTTTTGATAAAAATATTAAAAAGTTTTTATTTATGTTGTACTTAGATCACATTAAATCATATACTATATCATGTTTGGACTGAATAATGCCTTGTATTCTTCGAGATTTATTTTTGTTTACATGTGTGTGTGTGTGTGTGTGTGTTGTGTGTGTGTGTGTGTATTGTTTTGGTTAGTTTTGTTTTCTGAATGATCAATGAATCTTTTTTTTTTTTTTCTTTTCAGCTTTACCTCTAAGAAACATGCCGAAATCTAAAAACTCTTGAAGATTATTATTATTATTATTATCATTATTATTATTATCATCATTATTATTATTATTATTATTATTATTATTATTATTATTATTATTATTATTATTATTATTGCGTATTCTAAGACATCCTCCCTTCACGTTCCCACTTCCCGCCTTTACCATTTAGGCGGTATATTGAGTAACGGTGTCGTTGACTCAGTAGAAAAACAAAAGAATAGGAATATGTAATATATATATATGTGTGTGTGTGTACATGTGTATGTGTACGTGTGTGTGTGTACGTGTGTGTGCATGTGCGTGCGTGTGGATGTATGTATGCATATATACATGTATATATGTATGCATTTATATGTATGTATATATGTATGTTTTTCGTTTGCTAGTTTTTTTATGTAGCTTTCATAGCATTTCAGGCTCATATCACTTACGGTGTGTTAAAGAAAAGACATATGAAATGAAAATTCTGTTTGAGAACATCACTTGATCTTAACTAACTCAATATTAGAGCCGCTCTTAATTTCTCTTGGTTGAAGTGTAATGCTATAATATTTGCACCTTTAAAAAGGCAGCGAGCTGGCAGAAACGTTAGCACGCCGGGCGAAATGCGTAGCCGTATTTCATCTGCCGTTACGTTCTGAGTTCAAATTCTGCCGAGGTCGACTTTGCCTTTCATCCTTTCGGGGTCGATTAAATAAGTTCCAGTTACGCACTGGGGTCGATATAATCGACTTAATCAGTTTGTCTGTCCTTGTTTATCCCCTCTGTGTCTAGCCCCTTGTGGGTAGTAAAGAAATAGGTATTTCGTCAGGCGTTACGTTCTGAGTTCAAATTCCGCCGAGGTCGACTTTGCCTTTCATCCTTTCGGGGTCGATTAAATAAGTTCCAGTTACGCACTGGGGTCGATATAATCGACTTAATCAGTTTGTCTGTCCTTGTTTGTCCCCTCTGTGTCTAGCCCCTTGTGGGTAGTAAAGAAATAGGTATTTTGTCAGGCGTTACGTTCTGAGTTCAAATTCCGCCGAGGTCGACTTTGCCTTTCACCCTTTCGGGGTCGATAAATTAAGTACCACTTATGCACTGGGGTCGGTCTAATCGACTTAATCCGTTTGTCTGTTCTTGTTTATCCCCTCTCTGTTAAGCCCCTTAAGAAATAAGAAACTTTAGCACGCCGGGCGAAATGCTTAGCGGTATTTCGTCTGTATTTATGTTCAAATCCCGCCGAGATCGACTCTGCTTTTCATCCTTTCGGGATCGATAAATTAAGTACCAGTTGCGTACTGGGTTTTATCTAATCGACTAGCCCCTCCCCAAAAATTTCGGGTCTTGTGCCTAGAGTAGAAAAGAATATTTACACCTTTAAAAGATAGGAAAGAAGTTGAAAACATTTTCTTCACTACAGCTTTCTAATTTACTCAGACACGTAATACTCGCCTCTTCACCACCACAATAATTGAAGTCGCGAAATCGAATTTCATTTTGGTGATTGACTTCTTGCCAACATCTACAAATATCGAGCAGTCGGCCACTAAACCGGCAACTCGACAGAGCTTACTCTATTAGGAGGATGTTTTTCTTCCTATTTGGCTACCCTACAGAATGAAAACAAGACCTGTCTGAGGGCGGATAAACTGTGAGGTGTCAACAGCGATCCAAATACTATTTCTTTATTAATAGTGCTACAGATGAAGATATTACCACTTAGGAGAGCAGTAATAAAAATTATGAATACTCCGAAGACAAAAAATAACAGAGAATGTTTTCATGGGAATAAATCTAGTATAGAGGAAAAGCGTCTCTTTAATTTTGGCTGTCACCCCCCCCCCCCCAAAGATGACAAGAAAATACTGGTAGTTGTGACGCCTCACTAACATAATCCTCTTTATGCGTGACATGCAAAATAAAAATTATCACGAGTGCATTCATGAGACCCGAAGCCCGAGCGAAGGTCTCTCGCAGGGCTAGTGTTTACTGCACAGCAGAGTGGACCTGATCAATATCCAAACACTGCTACAAGGATTAGGAGAAAATCAACTAAAAAAAATAATAATAAAAGTGTAATGGAATGTTGATGATGATACTACTACTACAAATAATAATAATGGTGATGATAATGATGATGATGATGATGATGATGATGATGATGGTGATGATGATAATAATAATAATAATAATAATAATAATAATAATAATAATAATAATAATGAAATCAAGAAGGTATCATACTCAGTAACAAAACAGACAAAGGAATATCTAAGTGAATTCCAAATACAAGAAATCCCAGTATTAGATGTGCTGGAAACAAGCACAGGAAAAAGCTAAGCGTATGAAAACCCGTGCTAAAACTGCTGCCTTAGATATTCTTATTGATAAATGGCAAGAAAAACCTCTCAATAGCAAATATCCAAAGCGACCTAATAATGCCGATGTTGACAAAGCCCGTACCCATTAATGGTTAGTGTCTTCTGGCTTAAAATCAGAAACAGAAGGTTTATCATAGCAGCCAAGATCAATGTCTACCTACAAGGAACTACCAGGCCAACATATTAAAGAACGACAGTAGCCCAACATGTCGTGTATGTCAACAACAAAATGAAACCATTGATCATGTTGTCTCCATGTGCAGTCTTCTTGAAAATGATCACATCTCACTCCTCTAGAACTTCACCGTTCAAACTGATAGAAAGATAGATGCGAATAGGCCTGACATTATATTGACATGCCTGCTCATTGATATGACTATCCCAGTCGACATAAATGTATCTGTCAAGACCTACCAAAAACTGAGCACGTATAAAGATCTGGAAATAGAAATTGGCAAAATGTGGAACCTCAAAACTAAAACAATACCTGTTATCTAGGTGCCCTAGGAATGATAGCAAAAGGGGCTGATTTCTACCTAGCTCAGATACCAAGAATCTCCAAAATGGCAGACATTCAAAAGATAGTGTTTATCGGAACTGCTCATGTCCTACGTAAAATATTGTCTAGATAATCTCAAATTTTAAAACAAACTTATAATTTTTTTATGTTTTCTTAAACATTCTCTAGAACAATACTATGTACAAAACCAAATATATCACATCCTAGGCATAATACCAACTTGAACTTCTAACTTGTTATCTCTTGAGGTTTCTAGGTGAGACTTGGAGCCAACCTGTACAAATACGAAACAAAAGTCAAACATATAAGAAGAAATCTGAAATTTTGGTGAGAGGGCTGCTGATTTCATCGGTCCCAGTGCTCAATTGGTATTTATTTTGTCGACCCCAAAAAGGATGAAAAGGTAAGACGACCTCGGTAGAATTTGAATGTAATAATAATAATAGGCCGAAATGAATGCTAATTGGTATTCCTGAATGAAAACACCATGTAACAGGCATATATGAATGCAGGGCCGTGATCCCGTATGTAGTTTCGTCTTAATTACTTCCAAAGTGCAGGTGAAGTGTAAAACAAATCTTTAAAGAAAGGTGGGTGGCGGAAAGAAAGACATACACCAGTCAGTTAATTGCTGTCATAAACAACAATTAATTGCCTTGTATAAAGCCAGATAATAATAACAAGCAAAAAGAAATCTCTCACAAGCAAACATTGTAAGTTATTAAACAAGAAATCTAAAGCTAGACAGACACTAAACTGAAATTATTGCTGTACAACAAATGAGGGTGTAAGTAATAAAGCAATGTAATAAATGTATGCAAAATAAATAAACTGAAACCAGTAACTCAAAATAAATATTACAAAACACAAAACAGTAACACATAAGAGGTAGTGATAAGGAAGATTCAGGTCAAATTATATACGTATATGTAAAAATCTAAACATCTAGGCTTATCTACAACACCTGCAAAACATTGCTGTAACGCTGTTTCATAGAAATACTTTCATTCCCACTCAGTGCGGCCAAATATAAAAAGCACCGAACACACATGCAACCAAACAACAGCAGTGATCGATATATGGCCTACAGCTAATTCTCTTTCATGCAGCTACCATATCCCTGCATTTAAAGTTGTATTTGAAGTCGAAGTTTAAGCACGAACTCGACCTGAGAACACTGATTGTATGCACCTATTATCGTATAACAAACAATATATTCCCCGCTCTATTGCAGCATAAATAACCGTATCTGTTCCAAACAATGCTTGGATACGACAGCCAGAGACAATTACTGATAAACCACAGCTGTTACATGCCGATCTTGTTCACCTTTGTTTGTCTCTGTGTATATTACGAACAGATTAAATAGGGGAGAAAATACAACATACTCAGACTACTGTATTGCGATTCACATGACAAACAGTTGTATATTGGAATGTGCCACTGAACTGCTGGTTCTTCATTTCTCGAAAAACCACAATAACTAACGACATGAACGTCAGAATCCTGCTATTTCTCTTTTGTTAAAGATACAGAACATTTGTATCAAAGAAATGCAGTAGTTATTGATATTCGATAGAGTTGGCATGAGTAGTAGTGTCAGGTGAGGTACTTTATAATAACCTAACTCTCGTTCTCAGTGTTGTATCTTGGATCTTGTGTTTAGAAAGTTGCCAAAATTATGCTTCCTTCGAAAACAAAAGACACAAGATTTTTTCGAAACACTAACACTTTGACAAGGATTTACTGAAACACGGGCATTCATTGCCACCACTTGACTAAAGACTTCGTATCTTTTTGTACAGCCGAGCTAATTTTCATCTTTCCATCTCGATACTCCTGAACTTTCTATACATTTAAATTTATTCATTGATTAATATATGCACTTGCATTTATGGAAATAAATGTCAATGGTTGCGCTTTCTAAGACATATATAATCTACAACCATACAGTAATCGATTCTCCTCAAATCCATTATAACTAGTAACCTTCCTGATCACCTTTCAGACTTAGCCCTTTATTATTTCCGTCACTTTTATCTCCGAGGGTTCTCTATTCCTTACTCTTTCTTGCTCTCCCTTTCACATCTTTTCTCTTCAACTTTCTCTATCTAGCCAAATCTAGTTGAGAATAACCACGGCATATTTACTGATGAGGTGACTCAGTACTGAATGTACACTCAGGTTTATCGTAAAGTTTGAGTTGATGGGGACTTGACGCTAGGTTATATATTGATTACTCAATTTTTGTTCACGTAGTCAATTTATGCATATGCATGCATAAAAACATACATATATATACATGTATATATATATATACATGTTTCTCTCCTTGTTTTTTCTGTGTCCCTTTCTGTAGAAGGCGTAGGCTCGAAACGTAAAAGACTTTTTCTATTCCTGAGCGTTATACTAATATATGTTTGTTTTGTACACCATCTATCTTAGTCTTTTGTTTTTTTTTTTTGTAAACTCTCCATATATATATATATATATATATATATATATATTATATATATATATATAATATATATATATATATATATATCAGAGGGTGTCCCGAAATTATGGCAACCAAAGATTCGAGCTTTAATAACTGTCAAACTCAAAAATAAACCGAACATCAATGTGTCTAGTGCTGAAGGAGGCTCTTAGGACCCGCCCCTACAAAATGAATCGCCATCATGAGCTCACGCAAGTTTATAAGGACATGAGACTGGAGAGTAGTCGTTTTATCCTGTGTCAGATTGCTGAAGGCACGCTGCCCAACCTGATGTTCACTAATGAAAAGAAATTTGATATCGGACAAACAGTAACCCACCAGAATGACCGACTTTGGAGTGTACCTCTTTCGAGGGCAGACTTATAAATCGACGTCAAAATTCACAGTCAGTTATGGTTTGGGCGGCTGTGACAGCCACTGCAAGGTTTCCCCTCGTTGATGTTGAAATTAACACTCAGCAATACATTAGCGACATTCTGGAAGCCGAACTGCTTCCATGGGCAAATAAGCATTTTCACCTTTGAACCGAGTCAATTTTGCCATTTTTATCACATTGGCCATTTTTTATCACATTGGCTTGGTAGTTCCGGGTTAATAAGCTTTGGTCTTGAGCAGTTAATATGAAACCTTCACTCTCTGCTTTAACCCTGAGCTTTGTAACCATTGATGCGTGTGTTTCTGGTCGACTTCAGCTCGTTTACTACGAGCCATATACTTGCCATGCAGAGGTTTCTGCTCCCACCTGCTAGCTAATTTTTCATGTGCTTTTGTCTTTGCAGTTAATTTTATTTTCTTTGCAGCAGCAGTTGGCGCATTTCCTTCAACCTGATCAATCTGGTAGGTATCTAAGAGATCAGTAGCGAACTTTTTGCTCTTTCAGAATAGAGTGAAGTATTTTCGGTCTTTCATGTGTTTCAAGTTTTAGCATCCAATCGTTGGTTGTTTCAAGGTATTTGGCCAGTCCGATTGTGGTGGATTTGTACGCATCATCATCATCATCATAGGCATAGGAGTGGCTGTGTGGTAAGTAGCTTGCTTACCAACCATATGGTTCCGGGTTCAGTCCAACTGTGTGGCACCTTAGGCAAGTGTCTTCTACTATAGCCTCGGGCCGGCCAAAGCTTTGTGAGTGGATTTGGTAGACGGAAACTGAGAGAAGCCCGTTGTGTGTGTGTGTTTGTCCCCCCAACATCGCTTGACAACCGATGCTGGTGTGGTTATGTCCTCGTAACTTAGCGGTTCGGCAAAAGAGACCGATAGAATAAGTACTAGGCTAACAAAGAATAAGTCCAGGGGTCGATTTTTTCGACTAAAGGCGGTGCTCCAGCGTGGCCGCAGTCAAATGATTGAAACAAGTAAAAGAATAAAAAATTTAAATTATTGAAACAAAGCTCAGGTTTGGTCTTATTCCTTGTAGGATTTATGTGGATAGCGAGTTACTACCTGTAACTTTAGGTATCCACACGTTTTTGGCAGTCTTTCAAGTGCAAAGAATCCTCCTGATAATCCTTGCTGTCCCTAACGGAAAAAATTTCTGTAGGTGCTCTACCGGGCATTCTGTTTCAATCTCCTTCAGCCATTTATCTATATCATGGCTTACTATTCCTAACGTACTAATTATTATAGGCACGACCTTTACTGTTATCATGTTCCAAATTCTTCCTATTTCAAATCTTAAAGCTTTATATTTTCTTTGTTTTTCTTCTTACTTTACGATGCTGGAATCAAACGGGCATAATCATGATGGGTCGATAAGTAAGCATCTTCGCTTTTCCTTATCTATGAAATTAATATGTGGTCTATTGTTTTCTAACTTCTTGTTCGCAAAATCTTAAATTTCTCCGACTCTTTCCACTCGATGATTGTACCATGTGTTTCCAGCTTCAAATCCCCATTTCTGGCATAATTTCATGTGTAAAACTTTTACAACCTTATCGTGCCTCTTGTTTTTATTTCCTTTCTGTGCCAACTTGGGGCATTCTGTCACAATGTGTGCCACAGTCTCGTTCCAAGTTTCACAAACTCTACATTTTTCTGACATATACTCTCCATATATATTTTTTTTTCTCAAGTTGTTTGTTTTTATCTCTTGATCTAGGGTTGCTACAATTAGGCTCACTATTTCTTTTTTTTTTTAATTGCCCCTTTTTTAACCAAGTCCAAGAGTTTATTCCACCTACGTCTTCAGCGGCTCTCCAAAATTGACCATGCAGAGGTTTCTCTTCGATGTGTCTGACGTGCTCTCTTTGTATTTTATTCTTGTCTTCTCCTATTATGCGTTTCATCACCTGCTATTTCTTAACTTCCTTTAGTAGTTTTTTTTGTGTGTTGCTCTGTACATATTCTACTATACTTTTTCTTTCTTTCTGTACACATTCTTCTACTGTTACTCTACTTTGTTTCCTGCATCCTTTCTGTTCTTTTGGATGTAGATTGTTACTTTCCAGATGGTTATATAACTCTTCTGTCAAGACACCGGTCATAAGCTTCCACATTAGTAGTAAACACGTTATAGGTTGAAAATTTGATGTCAAGTTCCCTTTCAAGGGATCCTTGAGGTATTGCAGCGTTCGTCCATTTGTCACTCAGGCAGGGACATGACCTTGCTGCAGTTGCGCAGCTATCCTTTCATGCAACTGTGTAAAGTTCTTCAGCCTTGTACTCTATCCAGGCCTGGTCCTTTCCAATTTGATTTTTTAAAACTTCTGTCTCACTGTATATAAATTTATTCTGACGTCCTTTCAAGTTTCAAGTTGTCTTTCCACCTTTGTTAGCCACTCCACGCCTTCTTTGTCTCGCCGGCCTATTCCTCAGACTTCCTCAGAATTATTCGACCGTGAGTCAGCTGCTCTAACCACTACGTCATGTGCCTCCATGGCACTGAATGTGTTGTACAGTCTTACATATAGTGGTGTGTATATTGCAGGAAGTGTTCTGAAGTGTTACATATAGTGTATATTACAGAAAGTGTTCTGAAGTGTTATATATAGTGTTGTATATAGGGTTGGAAATGTTCTGCAGTATCATATATAGTGTTGTATAGTGCTTGAATTGGTCCGACATGATTCATATAAGTTTTTATGTTCAGACGCGTCACTCTGTTTCAACGCTTCTCTAGTTCTATGTTAAACACTGTTTAGTTACCCTCCGTTCTGTAAGAATGCTTGGTCTTTCTGTCTGAAATACTATGAAAGTGTGGAGAGGTGAGTTACAAGCATTGGCAAACTACAGCACAATTTTCTTCTACAGTTGGATGATGTTATTAGGGATTCTTCTTCAGTTAGGCGGTGAAGTGAGTGGTGGATTTTTCTGAGTAGTAAAGAATGGAAGTGGCGTTGATGAATGAAATGGGGTGGAGATTAGAATTATTGGTCGTCGGTTTTGAATAAGGACAGGGAGTGAGCTCCGTTGTGGACCGTTGGTTATTATTTATTGGGAGAGAAGACTAGTCGATTACATGGTACTTAATTTATCGACCCCGAAAAGATGAATGGCAAATTCAACCTGGGTGGAATTTGAACTTAGAACATAGTGACGAGCAAAATACCGCTAAGATCTTCGTCCGGCGTGCTTAACGATTCTGTTAATCCGCCGACTTAATGATGATGAAGAAGAGAAGGGGGAAGCGGAGGAGGGAGATTGAGAAGAAGGGAGAGGAGGAAGAAGAAGAAGAAGAAGAAGAAGAAGAAGAAGAAGAAGAAGAAGAAGAGAAGGAGGAGGAGGAAAGAGAGACGAAGAAGAAAAAGGAAAGAAAAAGGCAACAACAACAGTATCAATAGTGTCAAGCATAACAACAATAGAGGTTAATGTATATGAGAAAACGTCGCACGAGTAAGTGGTAAGGGGAAGAACGGGAGAGGTGAGAAAAATGTGTCCCTGGAGAGGAAATTTCGCTGAGGATGTAATTTTTCTTGATAAGAGAGAAAGGACATAGTTATATATTATAAGGCTCCCTTATGAATAGAGTTCTATTTAGATTCTAAACCTTCAAAGTATATTACCATCGCTGGACATACACATACCTACTGGCCAGTCTGCGACTTAAGATTCCCAGGCCTCTGTCCACTCTGGATTATAGCTAGAAATTTTGTTCAATACATTATGTGCCCATCACTCTTTCTCTCTCTCTCACTCACATTTCCTCTCTTTCTCTCTCTCACACTTTTTCTCTTTTTCTCTCTCTCTCTCTCTCTCCCTCTTTCTGTCTTTCTCTAGCTATCTATCTTTCTCTCTCACTCTCCCATTGTATGAAATATGTGACGTTTATTCAATTGCACACTTAACAACCACCACTTCCATGCTCTTCTCTATCATTATCATCCTCATCATCATCATTTTCATCATAAACTTTCATCATCGTCACCACCACCACCACCACAACCTCTACTAATGCCATCATCATCACCACCACCATTACCATCCACATAGCCACCACCATCAACAACATATGTATGTATATATATGCATATATATATAATATATATATATATATATATATATAATATAATATATATATTATATATATATATATATATATTACCACAGCTAATACGACGGCCACCGATAGCATTATAACTATCACCGTTGCTCTGCTGTCAATACAATGACTACCACCGACTCCACCACCACTACTACTGTTGCCCTCAACACACACAAATATAACAGACAGACAGACAGACAGACAGACAGACAGATAGATAGATAGATAGATAGATAGATAGATAGATAGATAGATAGATAGATAGATAGATAGATAGGAGAACTTAAAGGAGAATGTCAGACACAACGATCAGGAATGAATAAAGTTATTTTATTTTAAGAGCTCTGTGAAAACATAGACTCTGCAGAAACGCCAATACAACATACAGGAACTTTTTTTTAGATACAATCGACAGGCGGGACCCAAAAGTGCAATCTCTTTTTAAATCTGCCGACGAAAAAATAAAAAGCCAAAAAACGTAATTTAAATCCAATGAAAAGATTTAAAGTTCACACCCAGCACCACAAAACTCGTAATTTGAATGGAAAATGAGATGATGTCTCG
>NC_042999.1:114933343-114948343 GCF_006345805.1 Octopus sinensis
GAGGAGGGAAATGGCAGTAAACTCACCGAATCGTTAGCACACTGGGTAAGATGCTTAGCGGCATTTCATCCGTCTTATGAGTTCAAATTCCGCCGAGGTCGACTTTGCCTTTTATCCTTTCGGGGATAATTTAAGCACCAGTTGAGCACTGGGGTCGATATAATCGACTTTTCCCTCCCTGAAATTGCTGGCCTGTGCTAAAATTTGAAACCAATCTCTTTCAGAAGATGGGGGAAAAGCTGTGAACTGGCAGAATCGTTAATCACGCCGGACAAAATGCTTAGCAGTATTTCGTCCATCTTCACCTTTTGAGTTCAAATTCCGCCGAAGTCGACTTCACATTTCATCACCTCGGGATCGATAAAATAAGTATCAGTTGACCACTGGGGTCAACTCCCTCTCCCAAAATTTCTGGCCTTTGAAATCAATATTTGAAATCAATATTTATTTGCAGAGAGAACTGGCAGAATCGATATCACCACGGACTAAATGGTTTTTCCGACTTTACGTTCTGAGTTCGAATTTCGCCGAGCTCGTCTTCGCCCTCCACCCTTTCGGAGTCAAAAATTTGGTACCACTCGAGCACTGGAATCCATGTAATCGACTATCATCCCTCCCCCAAAAGTTCAGAAGTATTAGTAGAGGGAAACTGCCCAGGAGTTTGTCGAGCGTGTGTGTACGCGTGTGTACATGTATATATGTATATATATCTTTCGTCACGTGTCAGCAACGCTTTTCTGGTTTTCTCTCCCACCCTTCCCTATACTTTTTTCTCCTCTTCACCGTTCCCTCTCTCTCACTCCTCCTTCTCGACTCTCTCGTTGCTGACACGTGACGAAAGATAATCTGTCTTTCTGCCCACAACCTTCGAAAAGAAAAAACGTGCTTATACTGTCTCTTTGGTAAGCTCGTCTTCCTCGCGTTCAGAATATTTTTTCTATCGTCTCGGCATAACAGCCCTCACCGTTTGTTTTTACTGCTTTGTTCTCACTGTCCTGTTCTTTTTACTGTTTTGTCCACACTGTCCTGTTCTTGTTACCAATTTCACCCGCCGCAAAAAATTCCAAATTTTATTTAATTTGCTTTGCGGGAAGGACTGTTTCAACTAAGTCGCGTCTTGTCCTTGCCTTCGGGACAACTGTAGAAGGGGAATATTCTTTATGGCTGATGTTTCGTTTCTCTCTTTGTTTTGGGGGTTTTTTTTCGTTGTCCGAAAAAGTTCGTTTCTATGTTTTTGTCTTTGTTTTCGCTTCTCATTGTGTTCGACGTTTTTTTATGTCCTGTACCCATATATGCATGTATATGTAGGTATGTACATATATGTATGTATATATGCATATATTTATATATTATTTATATTATATTATATTATATTATATTATATTATATTATATTATAGTATATTATATTATATATATATACATATATAAATGTATCCCAAATTATATTTAATTTGCTTTGCAGGAGCAACTGTTTTATCGAAAGTGTATATTGTTGTTAAATGCTCGAAATACGAGCCAACAACTGATGAAGGGTCGTTCTTTATGCAGTTTGTCTTGTTTTCCATTTGTGTCTTTTGTTGTTAAAAAAATAGTTCATATTCCATGTACTCGTACTTCGTATTTTTTGTGGTACACGTTTCAAGATCTGTGCCCACATATACATATATATATACGTATAGATATATGTACATATACGTATCTATATATATATATATTATATTATATTATATATATATAAATATGTATATATATAATATATATGTATATATATATATATACATATATAGGGGGAGAATTACGAAAAAAACAAAAGATGAAGACAGGTGGTGTAGAAAACAAACAGATGTATTAGTATAACGCTCGGGAATTGAAAAAGTCTTTAACGTTTCGAGCCTACGCTCTTCCACAGAAAGGACACAGAAAGAAACAAGGAGAGAAAAAATATATATGCATGTATATACACATATATACATGCATATATATATACGTACATATATATAATATATATAAAACACACACACAAATATATATATATACATACATATATATATATAATATATATATATATATTATATATATATATATATATATATATATATTATATATATATATATATATATATATTATATATATATGCATACATACATATATATACATATATACACACACACACATATTTCGTTTGGGGATTTGGGTTGCAAGATTCTTTATGTGAGTTCGTGTGTTGAAGCATATTCTGTTGTGTCTGGTGAGAGTCATTCTCTTTTGGTGCCTTATAATTAAACGCACTCACCGGTAAAATTTCCACTTATTTCTTTTTTATTTATTTTTTTGTATTTTTCTAAAATTTTCGTTGAGTCTTGCAACATTTTCAATAGTTTTCAGAGAGTCAACACTGTTGAAAAGTTTGCAAGATGCAACAAATATTTTAGAAAAATTTTTTTAAATGAACTAAGAAATATGTGGAAATTTTACCGATGTGTGTGTTAAATTATAAGGCACAAAGGAGAATTACTATCACCAGACGCAACGGAATTCACACACTTACATATCTATATACGTACCAACACATATATACATATATATATATATATATATATATATATATATATATATATATACGTACATTTATATATATACATGTGTAAACATATACATAAATACATATATATATACATACATCTATACATATGTATACATACATATATATATATATATATATAATATATATATATATATATATATAATATATATATATATATATATACGTATATCATATATACACATTATATATATATATACACACATATATATACATATATATATATATACATATATATATATATATATATTATATATATATATATATATATGCATTTACATACATATATACATATATATATTCATACATAATTTCTTTTCTAAATTATGACGGTAAAATCCAGCAGGTGGCCATCATTTATTACCAGTGTATTAATAGAGAATGTTTGTGAATACGATTATCATTTTAATAAAATGAATTAGTATGTCAAACACGTTTAGAAAGGAATATTTTACAAATTGTCGTTATCGTATGGACGAGATAACGAGTTATGTTGCGGTATATGAAGGCAAATCTTGGTGAAGTACGAGTTTAAATTGTACCTTCAGTTTGTTTGCTTTTAGATAAAGCTGACCGTAATTTGTAATTCCTAATCAATATGGTTACATATAGTTACTACTAAATAATATTTTAATAGACCTTTAATAGAACGTTAGAATTACTTTAGCAGAGCGATTGTTGTTGATATCAGCAGAGTAATCGTTAAAAAATTCTTGTGATATTCATCACAGAATTATTAGCGAGATAAAATAACCGCGATATGAAGCCTTTACTTTTTGAAATCACATTCTGCCGTGGTCAACTTTGCCTCTCATCTTTTCCATATAAAATAAAGTACTAGTTAAGTACCTGAATAGATTTCGTTTTCCTATTGTTGGGTCGTTAGAGCGTGGCTCAAAATGCTTGGCGGTTATTTGATTTGGCTCTTTGCATTCTTTGAGTCCGAATCACGCACAGGTTAACTTTATCTTTAATTCTCTCGAGGTTTTCGATAAAATAAAAATACCAGTTCAGGGTCCTGGAATAGCGGAAACATTATAGCATCGGACGAAATGATTTATGGTATTTCTTCCGGATGTTTTCGTTTGCAAGTTTTGGGTTAAGAGAATTTATCTGTTGCCCAATTAATATAACTATCCCCGCTTTAACTTCTTTCAGAGGGTTCACTCGGTTGCAAATATTCGAACGAGATGATTCAGTTTCAGGATTAATACCTAAATTCCTCACAACTGGCTCCAAGACCCTCAGAGAAACAAAGAATCGTAAGTACTGTCTTTCCCTCCTGAACTAAATTGCGAAAAATAAACTGAGATGTGAATGGTATTACTTAATACCAAAGCGCCCGTTTATGTTCAGAATTAAATCTCGCCAAAGTTGACATTGTTTTTCCTAAAATGGAGTACCATTACATAATAGTTGGGTGGTCGAGCACTATTTTCAACCACAAAATGTTAAAGCCATATATGTCGACATACGTACATATATATGCGTCTGTTTACATGTGTGTGTGTATAAGTATGTATGTATGTAGTATGTATGTATGTATGTATGTATAGATTGTTTGAAGTGGTACACAGATTTTATATATATTTTATTCTTTTATTTGTCTCAGTCATTTGACTGCGGACATACTGGAGAACCGCCTTGAAATATTTTAGTCGAACAAATCGACCCCAGGTCTTATTTCTTTTAATCCTAGTACTTATTCTATCGTTCTCTTTTGCCGAACCACTAATGTTACGGGGACGTAAACACATCAACACCAGTTGTCAAGCGGTGATGGTGGGGGACAAACAGATACAAACACACACACAGGTATGTACAAATATACATACATATACGACAAGCTTCTTTTAGTTTCCGTCGCCCAAAGCCACTCACAATGCTTTGGTCGGCCCAAGACTATAGTAGTAGACACTTGCCCAAGGTGCCACGCAGTGGGACTGAACCCCGAGCCATGTGGTTGGGAAGCAAGCTTCTTACCACACAGCTATGCCTGAGCCTCTGAGCCCCTGTGTGAGTGTGTGTGTGTATGTGTGTGTGTGTGTGTGTGTGTTTGTGTGTGTGTGTGCGTGCGTGCGTGTATGCGTGCGTGCATGTGTGTGTGTATGTGTGGGTGTGGATGGATGGATGGACGGATAGATGGATGGCGTGATGAATATCGTGATTGCTCCATCTTCACAGAGGATTATTGTCTCTCTTTGCTTCCCCGTTGTCAATAGTCTTTCTGACTTTCCAGCCGTGACCTTTCAAATGACTACTTAGTCCTACTGCGCATTGACGTTGTTTGGAGCATAGGTGACAGGCGAAAGTTGTAACTTTCACTGGATAGATCGGGTTACTTTGTGGACCGTGATATTTGTGTACTACCATATGTCTTTTCAGACCTAATATCGACTTGCATACTTTTTCAGATATACATATTGAATCACCAAACGTATGAGGGAGAACGTTGCATACATTAGGTCTTTCATGGGAATTCAAGTGATTGAGGTACTTAGCCTTAGAAAGAGGTGCACGGCTATATGTTTCACACCTCCAGCGCTTTATTTCCTCATCGAGGTTCTGATGACAGCCTTCCAAAGCTGACACCTTTTGCGTTCAAGGTGACCCGCTTCAGCAGTTACACAACCTTCTTTTATATGTTTCTTCCAGTCAACTTCCCAAAGTAAGATCGATCATCAGCTCAATCAGGTTGTCTATTATGCAGTCTTTGTATCTTATTATTGGTCTGTGCTGCAAACGCTTTCCAGTCGGTGGGGTGCGCACCGTAGAACAGCTGCTTTGGAATTCTTTTATCTTCCATACCTACAAAATGCCTGTCTAACACAACAGAGTAGATATGATGGGCGATTCGATGATTGTGCATCCTGCTTATGCAAGCGCTTTTTCTATTCAACTTACTTGCGCCTGCCTTCCACCAATTCATGTAAACCAGTCTCTTTGAGAGTCGCGTGTCAGGCATTCGAACAAGGTAGCATGCCCACCTGACTTACACTCTCATCAGCAGTGTGTAAATCGTTGGCAGATAGAGGACCTCCGTATCTTGGACATTGGAGTTCATGTGGAAACGGTTTAGCTTTTGGCGTTCGCAAATCGCCTAAGTCTCGCAGGTGTACAGTAGCGTAAGCAGAACAACACGTCGTACACCTTCAAATTGGTGACTAGCTTAAGGCTTCTTCTCTCACAAATTGATTCACGTAGCCACCCGAATTCTGAACTTCCATTGGCGATACATGTGTCGACTTCATCGTCAATGTTCACAGATTTAGAGAGAGTGTGCTGAGGTACGTGAACTTATTCAACAACCTGCAAGGTTTCCACTATCACGACAGTGATAGTTTGTTATACATACATACACACACACAACACACACACACACACACACACACCAACATACATTATATATTATATATATATATATATATATTATATATTATATATATATATATATATATATATATATATATATATATATACCTGAATAAGCACGTGAATGTGAAACAAGGTGGGGAAAAAATAGTACTCGAATATCGGAGGTAGAGTGATATGCTTTATTATTAAAACTACCACAATACCACAAAAAATCACAAAAAACTGCTACTCAGAGTTTCAAGTTCCTGTTCGTCGGGTAGTTGAAACATATATAAAAGTTCAGGATTCGGGTGAATCAGGTACCTGAATAGAAAAGCACCAAGTTCAGGTCAAAGAAATAGCAATCTTGTACAAAACAAAATTAGAGGAACATATACGTACATACGACGTACAGATAGATTAATATTCCAGTTGCGTGCACGATCACAAGCGCCCGACTGAATGTACCACGAGTCTCAAGGAACACACACTGCACCAGGTGTACTGTACTTAGTAGACTCCAGATATACGCTAATAGCAAATTCCGAGTATGGTGAATAATAAACAAATAACAACAGATAATACTGGTTCGCTCACTACAGCTGTTTCAAACGACTTTTTTTTTATTGATAAATAGAGTTATTGCATTGTGAAAACATCCGTTTTCATCAGGTGAATAATATTCAAGAATTAAACATTAAAAAAATGTTTATATTTTTTAACTCGCTCATTATTTCTTAATGATTTTTGACTGGAACTTTGACGTCCAGTTATTTAAAGATTGAAAATAAAATAAACAACCTTATCTTTTGAAGTTAGAGCAGAATATCAAATTCATCTCCTATTCTATATTCTACAGAACTGCTCCACGCCTCCCTTCCCGTTCCTGTCACCTTAATGATTTTCTTGTATAAATTACTAACTAGGGTAAGTGAATCATTCTTTGGCTGAAGAAGGTAAGGAAATCATGAAGTGACACATAATGTTGATTCTTGGAGTGTTTTTTTTTTCTTTTTAATGTTTAATTCATGTATATTCACCTGACGAAAACGTTTTATTTTTTCGCATGATGTAATAATTCTATTCATCAATAAAAAAAAACTCATTTGAAACAATAGATATCTGATGCAGTTTGTATGTATGTGTATGTATGTATGTATGTAAATAGATAGATAGATAGATAGATAGATAGATAGATAGATAGATAGATAGATAGATAGATAGATAGATAGATAGATAGATAGATAGATAGATAGATAGATAGATAGATAGATAGATAGATAGATAGATAGATATGAATTTATACATATACAATGAACAAACGAAGACAATGCTTCAAAATTTCTCAGCATGGAAATAAATAAATAATGACAACATCGAGTAAATTCAACAAGACTTTTTAAGTATAGTTTCATCATGTTTCATCCTTCAATACCTCGAGAAAAAACGTACGCACACGCACAAACACGTACACACACATGCATATATGTGTATTGGCTGCTTTGCTATTATTCCCCTGGATCTTTCCTATAATTTGAACACTCATACATATACACGTATATATATTATATATATGTATGCATGTATACATGTATAGAATTTTATATATATATATATGTGTGTATGTATGTATGTATGTATGTATGTATGTATGTATGTATGTATGTATGTATGTATGTATTTATGTATGAATGTATGTATGTATGTATGTATGTATGTATGTATGTATGTATGCACGTATGTATATGTATACATTCATTTGAATCTGATAATCTTTTCCATCGCGAATCCATTGAAAGAATCAATGTATTGTACTAGACTCATTATGTTCGCCAACAAGGCAGTAAAGAAGCAAGTTCTTGACACTCTCTAGTCCCAACCCGATTAATACAAGACCTATTTTAATCTTGCCCAATAAACGTCAGTACACACAGCACACAAACTTACATACATATATACATACATACACGCCATAAATATATATATATATATATATATAGATATATAATATATATATATATATATATATACATACATTCATACATACATGCATACATACATACATACAAACATATATGTATGTATATATATATATATGTTCATTTTTATTTCACAGTTGCTAAAAACTACAATATATTTTTCTACAATCATCTACTTTCATATTTAAAAAATTTTGTTATTATTCTTGTTACTGTTTCAATTATTGTGTGCCTTTCTTTTTCTTCCTTCTTTTCTTTCTTCCGATAGATTTCCGTTTGGTTTAGATAATCCATTTGGTTCAATTATGAAGTGACATTTTCAAAAGAACAAGGTCATTTTTCAAAAAAGTAACGTTAAGGACTAAAGGCTTAGAAAATGACAAATGTCTGGATGTCGGCTGCTCAGTGAAAATAAATACATTTTTTAAAAAAACTGTCAATGGTGAATTAATATTAAAATTAAGCAACACAGGAATGTCGTCTGCGACTATGAGTGTTTCTGTAGCTGCTGCTGCTGTTGCCAATATAGTATTCCGTCTTAGTGTTATTGTGGTGTTAAATATGATTGTTTTTACTGTTTGTTTGGTTGGTTAGGTCCTGGTTTGTCTTTTACTTTTGAAGCAACCATAAATTATATCAACAAAGAAATATAAAAAGAATTACAAAATGGGAAAATAGATAGTGGCATAGGTAGATAGAGGGGATATACGTTGAAACGGAAACGACACAGGAGGTAAAAAAAAGACCCATACATGTACAGATATATATGTAGATAGATATATGAGCAAATCTGTTTACATGCGTGTATGTGTGCGTGTATGTGTGTATGAATATGTGTCTATATGTGCATATATATATACACACATACATATACAGATGGGGAGTCTGTGTATTTCGACAAAAATATACTGTGATACATTACAGTATGATTAGGAGACACATATATACACATAAATACAGTCAAATGTATAGATATGACTAAGCTGTCACTAAAAATATACTTATGAATTCATGTTAATATACGTAGATTAACTATTTCTATTATAACAGTAACTCTCAAACTTTCACTTCTCCCCTAACTCTCTCTCTCTCTTTCTCATTTATTTACGTGATGTATGTGCATATATATATATATATATATATATATGTATATATATGCAAAAAGACATATACATATACTAGACACGTCTATATAATGGCATATATGCCAATATATATATATATATATATTATATCATATATATATATATACACACAGATTAGTATAAATATATACATACACACATAAAAATATATACCTATACCTATATGTATGTATGTTTGTACGTGTGTGTGTATGTAAAGTATGTATGTCTGTATGTATGCGTGCGTGAGTCTGTACACGTAGATTAGATGATTAATTTTTTAAAACTTTTTATGTAAACTCTGATGCATATACATTATATATATCTGCATTTTAAAAGAACTTTACTTTGATTAATTCCAGAGCACGGCAATGATATACTAACCAAGATACATGACTATAATTTATAGATATTAATATATACAATATATACATATATGTATGTATATATATGTATATATATATATGTGTATATACATATATATATGTTATATACATACATATATATATGTATATATATATATATATGCACATATACGCATGTACGCACATACACATACACATATACATGCGCATACAGACAGCGCTGTTCGCATTCGTATATGTATATATGCGCATATATCTGAATATGTACGTGTACTTGGGTGTCTTTATGTATATAGTGTTTGTGTGTTAAAAAATTGATCAATCATATCTAATATATCTAAGATCGAGCAGTATATATATATATATATAAAAAAAAAAAAAAATATTATATATATATATATATATATATACATATACATACATACATACATTCATTCTTACTGAACGATATTATATATGATTTATCAATATTTTATACACATACAGACACAGATACAGATATACATACACACACACACATGTATGCATGTATAAGTACGCATATACATATATATATATGTGTGTATATATATATATACACACACAGACACACGCACACGCACACCCACACACATACACACATATATACGTTAGGTGCATTCCAGAAGTTTTGAGGGGTTTTTTTTTTTTTCAGGAAAGACAGTTATCAATTTCAAAGTACAAAACTCCAATGTCCTTCAGAACAGGATCCTCTAACCTCAATTCACTTTTTGTAGTGCTGCAGCCACTTCGTAAAGGCCCTATGGAAGTTCTCTAAAGGTAAAGGTGCCCATTGACTCGCGTCACAACCTTCTTCTTTAACTTCTTTTACTTGGGGGTCAAACAAAATTGAAAGGATGCAAGGTCTGGACTATTGATAGTTTTAATGGTTACCAGGATGGATGGAACTTGACTGGTGCATTGTCCCGGTGCGAGTATTCTGGCCTTTAATGACGAAATTTCTAGTACTCTTTGTTGAACGTCTTGCCAGAGAGAACCCAGTGGCTGTAGATGAAACTCTTACTGTAGGTAAAAGGGCATGAGCATAAGATTCCTGGTGGGCATACTATGCCTGGCTTCTTGTGCCAGCAAATATCAGTTAATCCATAAGCAATTTGGAGCATATCATAAGTTTCCGTAGCGTTTTTGCTCAGTTCAATATAAAAACTTTATTGCATTGCGAGTTTCCAAAATGTCTTCACGTTCCGATGGCATTCAGCAAACTGGTCAACTGTGACAAGCAATGTTTAGTAAGATATGTTCAAAGTGCTGTTACAGCCGTCTCTATCAATCCGGGATAGCTAAAATCAGAAGGTCAGCTTATTATATGAATAGTAATGATATACTAAAAAGCAAATGGCTCAGTGGTTTGCGCGTCGGGTTCACAATCATCAAGTAGTGGGTTCAGTTCCCGGACTGGACTATGTGCTGCGTTCTTGAGCAAGACACTTTATTTCAGGTTGCTCCGGTTCACTCAGCTGTAGAAATGAGTTGCGATGTCACTGGTGCCAAACTGTATCTGTCTTTGCCTTTCCCTTGGATGACGTCGGTGTTATGGAGAGGGAAGGCTTGCCTCAGAGAGTAACTTTCTAGGTGCAATCTCATGGTCATTCATGACCTCACGAGACCTTTACCATTTTACTTCACTAAAATTACAATAACCTAGGAACAGCTATAACTACCTATCCTAAAAAGTCTCAAATTTTCTGGAATGCACCTCATATATGTATACACACACACACACACGACACACACACGCATACATACATACATACATACATACAATACATACATACATACATACATATATATATATATATATATATATATATATATATATATATATATTATATATATATATATACACTCACACGCATATATATATACAGAGGGAGATATATAGATAGATAGATAGATAGATAGACAGACAGACAGACAGACAGATACATATATATAAATATATTAAATATATATATAAGTTAATTAGAGGATATATACCTCGCAAAAGGATGATTATATCCAAGAAACACTAGTTCTATAACTTATGTTTGGGAAATAAAATTTCCCTAAATCAATTGGTATATATTAAATACATAATCCATATTAAATTAAAATAAGAAAATGGAGAGTTAGTGGTTAATATTTATTTATAAATTGATAACTATTTCTTCCTACAGCTGTTTCCATTTCTTCCATTTCTTCCTACAGCTGTTTCATTGAATAAATTACAAATTTATGCTTTAAATTTGCATTTATAAGTTATGAGCAAAATATCATCAGGGAAGAATTAGACATTAAAAAATTATATGTTGACCTCTCTGTTCATTCCAGCAGATACATGTGATAAAACTGAGACCAGACAACAGCAACAACAACAGCAACAACACCAACAACATTAATAACAACAACACCAACAACATATAGAGAAACTAATTCTTCAATGTCTATAATACAAATTTTTGTAGTTAGGCAACAAACACAACTATTTTATAATATGTGTGAATGTATATATATTGTTTGTTGCCTAACTACAAAAAAAATTGTGATATAGACATTGAAGAATACGTTTATTTCGAAATATTAGTTTCTCTATATGTTGTTGTTGTTGTTGTTGCTGCTGCTGTTGTTGTTGCTATTGTTGTTGTTGCCGTTGTTGTTGTTGTTGTTGTTGTTGTTGTTGTTGTTGTTGTTGCTGCTGCTGCTGCTGCTGTTGTTGTTGCTGTTGCTGCTGCTGCTGCTACTGCTGCCCGGTCTCAGTTTTAACACATGTATCAGACCAATGGTGAAAGGTCTTCCATTTTATCTACCTGTCTTTTTCTATGTCTAATATTTCTTTGCCTAATATTTTCTTTCTTACTCAAAATGGCATGGTGTAATTCCATGCAGAATTAGCTGCTATTTTTAACAAGTTGAACGACGTTGTAAAGGCTTTCTGGTTGATTCATAATCAGTACACTGCTTTTTGTTGTTTTTACATTCACAAGTCAACTCTTATCGAGCAAACCTATAATCAAAGGCATCCCAGAAATGCCCATCCCGTCTTTTTCTTCAGTACAGACACCATATGCATCATCCTATGTGTCTTTTTAAAAGATAGTATGCTAAGACTACAACATACATACATATATATATATATATATATATATATACGACGGGCTTCTTTCAGTTTCCGTCTGCCAAATCTACTCACAAGGCTTTCGTCTCCCCGAGGCTATGGTAGAAGACACTTTCCTAGGTGCCACGCAGTGGGGCTGAACCCGGAACATGTGGTTGGGAAGCAAGCTTTTTACCACACAGCCACTCTTGCACCTAGCTTCTTAGCTCACAGCCACTCCTGCGCCTATATATAATATATATATATATATATATATATATATATTATTTAATATATTATAGTAAATATGCGCGCGCATAAAGTATTAATTTCTTTATTGCCCACAGGGGGCTAAACATAGAGGGGACAAACAAGGACAGACAAAGGCTTTAAGTTGATTACATCAACCCCAGTGCCTAACTGGTACTTATTTAATTGACCCCGAAAGGATGAAAAGCAAAGTCGACCTCGGCGGAATTTGAACTTGGAATGTAACATCAGACGAAATACCACTAAGCATTTCGCCTGGCGTGCTTATGATTCTGCCAGCTCGCCGCCCTGCGCGCATAAAGTATTGTCAGAATACAAGCCACTTTTGGCGACTCATTTGAAACTTCGACGAAAGTTTGTATCGCAGCTAATCCATTTGTACATTCCTTCTCCGATCATTTGCTTTCGTATGATCAAACTTCCCTTACATACGTGTTAAGTGTCGTTATTTCAATTGGAAGCCTTCGGTCAAGAGACGAAGTCACACTGAAATCGCATCATCTCGGTTTGTAGAGAGCCCAATAGTCCATTTGTTGACGATGATAATGCTATACTAGTCGCTGGGTATGATACCTTTCTGTACAACTTTATTAACTCTTCAGATGACTAGGCCGTATCCCACTTCATCGGATTCACATTAAGAAGGCTCTTTATTTTTCATTCATTCTCCACATTTAATAACCTTTTATGATAACATTTCCACGCCTCTTTCTTTTCAGAGTCACAAAGCGCAAGTGTACCATTATCCATTCGTACACACTTCTCTTCTACAACATCTCAATTTTCTCCAATATGCTGTCTTGCAGTCTGGAACACTTCATACCTTTGGTATTCATGCCGTAGAACATTGGTAAGCTTCTTCCTTTCTGCTCCTCCCCTGCTAAATAGACCTGTCACCTAGTTTCAATCCTAGATACCTGATATATTTCTCTGCTATCTTCGTTCTTCCAATAATTCCGAGCCTACCTATTTGCTGTCACGGTTTTGTCTGATTCCCTATCGTGTCACCCTTGGTTTAAAGGGGACATTGCACCAACCACATGTTTTTATCTTCTCCTCCTCGTCAAATACTTCTGTTGCAATGTCGTTAAATTTCTCACTGTTTGATAGATTATTAACTTCCATTTCTTCCTTTTCCAAATTGGATTCTGTGCCTCTGAGTTTTAACTCTAAGTCTATGTGGATGTATATATATATATATATATATTATATATATATATATATATATTATATATATATATATATACATATCCACATAGACTTATATATATATATATATATATATATATATATATATATATATATATATAAGGATTCAAGTGAATCAGGTCCTTAATAGTAAAGCACCAAGATCGTGTCAGCGAAATTGCTATCGTGTACAAACAATATCTGTAAACAAATACGTAGTCACTAAAGTAAACATGGATTTATACTCCGATTGAATATTCAACGGAATATTCAACGAGTCTCAAGGCTGCACATGGATACAAACACAGCACCAATTGTACTGCACTCAACAGACTTCAGATTCAAGCGAAATACAGGTTCCGAGTAAGATGAATTATAAACAAATAGCAACACATGGATTGTGGTTCACTACAGCTATTTCAGACGTGATTTTTATTGATTGATATAAGTATTACATCATGCGAAAAAAAACCGTTTTCATCAGGTGAATACATGTAAGAATTAAACATTTTGAACATCTCAATAACAAGTAAAACGTGCTATTTATGACTCTACCAACAAAATTTCGGCCAGAATATATATGTATGTGTGTGTGTGTGTGAAAGAGAGAGAGAGAGAGAGAGAGAGAGAGAGAGGAGTGAGTGAGTGAGTGAGAGAAAGAGAGAGAATACATCTCTACGTGCACCTGTTATAAAGTGTGTGCGTGTGTGTTTACTGAAGTTCTTTCGGGCGCAGTCAATGATCTCGCAATTCATCTCACTTTCAGATATTTCATTTTATTTAGACAGTTAAAGCAATCGGTAGATGCTTGATTATGAAAATTTCCCTTTATACATTATCATCCACTACCAATTGGACCGGCCGTTTATTACTATGTCTCGCTGACTGTTATCATATAACACTATATCCACCAATAGCTACATACTGCTCACAAACGTTTATATGTATGGCTGGGTAGAAAGCTTGCTTTCCAACCACATGGTTCCGGGTTCAGTCTCACTAAA
>NC_042999.1:114953343-114960843 GCF_006345805.1 Octopus sinensis
GTATATATGTATATATGCATACATATATATGTATGTATATATACATACATATATACATGCATCTATATATACATATATATATATGTATGTATATATACATACATATATACAAGCATGTATGTATACATACATATATACATACATATATATATATCGCTAAGCATATATATATGCTTAGCGATATTTCGCCTGTCTTTACGTTCTGAGTTCAAATTCCGCTGGGGTTGACTTTGCCTTTCACCCTTTCAGGGTCGATAACATAACCACCAGCCAAGCACTGGGGTCGTTGTAATCAACTTACCTCTCTCCCTAAATTGTTGGCCTTGTGCCAAAATTTAAAATCAATATTTTAGCTATTAGATGAAGGATAACACTTATGACATTTTTCAGGATCTTCGAGACTGATAAAAGAAGGAAAGAAGTTCATCTTCGACTGGTGACCTGGCCTGTATCTTTGTAACAGAACAGACTCCACTAAAAGGTACCCGGGAATCTGGTGAAGGCGTTAGACCAGGTGACAGATTAAACCAACAATCGAAGTGCAAGAACAGCCCATTCGACGGGTTTCCATATAGTTCTCAACTGCCAGGTTTTAAGTGATAAGGTTTTCTTCCACCCTACAGTAGAATGGAAGACTCTTGTCTGAGGAGCTGCTCATAGGAGTCAAACCTGAAATCACGTTGTTGAGGGGAGATGATTTTTACTATACAGGTATTCCTGTGCCCAAAGTAAGTGCAAGGGAAAATATAAAAGAATATAAAGAAAGAAAATCTTAACATCGGATAGTTGAGTTGAAAGGAAGGAAATTATAGTACATCTTCGCAAAATAACACTTTAAAAATTGAAAAATAAATAATTGTGTGTGTATGTGTGTGAGATGTGTGTGTGGTCGTGCGTATGGAAAGATGGATCATCTGGAAAAGCAGCTTAGACCCCACTACATGTCTAAATTCAAGAACTGAACTTTTTGGATCATGTCCACGTATGGCTAAATATTTGTTGCGTGTTGGTCCCTCCAAGATCACAGATAGGACCTGCTTTTTATATTGTGTCCACGTACAAGCATTTTATCTCTATATATATTTTATGTATGTTTTTTTACATATTTTTATATATATTTTTATATATTTTTACATATTTTTTTCTGTATATCACTTTTCACCCTGCATTTTTCTTGTACATGTGTTTATATAGACGTGTATATGAACATGTTTGTGCCCGTGTGGGTATATATACGTGTGTGTGTATGTGTGTGTGTGTGTCGGTATATATATGTGTGCATATGTATGGTTGCATATATATGTAGGTATAATGAATGTTTCACGAGAGTGTGAATGAGCATATGCATATATAGCATGTGCGTATTTTAGATGTGTATATGAATATAATTGTGCGCGTGTGGATATGTGCACGTGTGTGCGTGTGCGTGTGAGGGGATATGTATATGTGTACATATATGTATGGTTGCATATATATATGCTCATATAGACGGTGTGTGGGTTTGCATGCATGTGTTTCACGCGAGTGTGAGTGAACATATGCATATAGGCACATGTACATGGGTGTGCGTACGCGCATGTGTATGTATGTACATACGCGAAAACTGTGGCCGTTTTTTTACTCTTTTACTTTCTCCCCTTTGGGGTTTTTTCCCCTTTATTTAACGGTCATTCTTATAGCTCATTTGTTTGTCTTAATAACGGTCATTTACATAGTAATTTCCATTTATTTAACTGTCATTTTCATAGCATTTTCTTATTGTCTTAATAACTGACGAGATGCCGGAGCAGATTTCCGCCCCGACATCCGAAACTCGGAGTTTTATTATGGCAACCGAATAATTGTCACATATATTACAGATAATTCCTCTATTTACATGATATCGAGGTTTCATTCATTCTTTGTTGTCATACCATTACTAGTTATATATATATATTATATATACATACATACATACATGTATATATATACATATATTAACATATATATATATATATATATTACACACATATATATATATATATATATATATATATATATATATATATATATATATATATATATATATCTATATTATATATATATATAAGCTGGGCCACTCATATAAACACCAAGGTGACAGGGCCCGCAGAATGTGTTCCTGGATTCTCAGAACTTTCCAGTCGAGAGATATCCACACCATTATCCTTCTCTTCTCCACTTTTGCCCGACCCCACCTTGAATACTGTTGTCCACTGTGGTATCCCCACACAAAACAAGTATCATAAAAGTTGAAGCACCTCAAAGGTCAATCACAAAAAGATAGATGGCAATGACAGGCCTCGACTATTGGGGTCAACTAGAAAAGCTAAAACTTTATTCTCTCCAACGTCGCCGTGAGCGCTACATCATCTGCATGATGTGGAAAATATTCCATCAGCATTGCCCAAATGATGTTGGCATCACCTTTAAGGTACATCCAAGGCTTGGGCCCCGTGCCATCCACCCACAACAAAAATCGCACTCTCATCTCATAACACAATACGGCACAATTATTTCACCTCAATTGGCCCGCTCTCTTTACATTACACCAAAACACATTAAACAGAACCAGACCCTATAGGTTCAAGAAGTCTTTGGACAGATTCCTCAGAAATCCCGGATAACCTCCTACACCGGATATGTCTCTGTAAACAATAACTCTCTACTTGAGTGGCCATAGTTGCCAAATTATGACTTGAAGGCTTCACCAGTGGTGCTATTAAGTTAGACATGGCCTGGGCTAATAATGGCCGAAACCTATCAAAGTATTTTTATACTGGAAGGCAATACTTTGTATTGCATTACTGATATTTTGAAACTCTTCACCGTTTTCGTACTGTTAGCGTTCCGTATTTCAGTCGAGTGTGTTAGTATTATGTGGTAACATCGTAGTTTCGTCTTGGTATATGTTGGCTGAAGAAGTAAAGCAATATGGGTGAGAGACATATCTTGCAAAACCTGAAACCTGCAGTTACCACATTATCCATTTCCGGGTGTTTCATCTTCAGATGTTCTCCCTGGATGGTAAGACGTTTTTTTTTTTTCTCTATTTTGTTGCACACACGCATTTTTACTAATACATACGCGGTGAAGCTACACTTTAGCGTCGTATTTTTACGTTCGCTATTTCCAGTAAATATCGTACTTTGTTGTGCCATTTATTTACTAATTTATATATATATTATATAATATATATATATATTATATACATACATATATATATACATATCTATATATACATATATATATATATATACATATATATATATATATATATATATATATATATATATATATATATATATATATATATATATATATATATATATATATATATATATATTATATATATATAGAAAAGAGAGAGAGAGAGAGAGAGAAACTTCTGCAGGAATGCTGGGTGAAGGATGGCAGCTATGGCTTTTTCCCAGTCGAGGTTGGCTGTTGAGGATTCCCTGTTCAGTTGGCATGGACGATGCTCATAACAATTGGAATGAGAGGTAAGGAGTGAAGGGTGGCTGTCATTACAAATGGTAAGAGTGGAGACGTAGATTCCATGTGCTATTCATTCAAAGGGGTCTTGTTGTATGAGTGAAATTTTGAGAATGTAGAGAGGAGAGAAAGGATGTGTGTGTTAAAATGAGGAGAGATGTCAAAAGGAATATGTGAGGAAAGAAGGAAGGAAGAAAGAAAGAAAGAAAGAAAGAAAGAAAGAAAGAAAGAAAGAGGAAGAGAAAATGAAAAAAGGAGTGTTAGTTGGTAGTAAAGATATTATGAGGGGGATGGGAGAGGAGTAGAGGAGGGATAGGAAGAGACAAGAATGTAAGTATTGAATATGTGTGAGGATTGAGGGTGGGGTGATATGTGTGTGTGTGTCTGAAGCAGCACTCCGTCAGTTACGGTGACGACGGTCCCAGCTGAAACGATCATCGGAACAAATGGCTGAGCATTCTACAGACACATGTACCCTTAACGTAGTTCTCAGGGAGGTCAGCGTGACACAGAGTGTGACAAGGCTGGCCCTTTGAAATACAGGTACTACCCATTTTTGTCAGCTGAGTGAACTGGAGCAACGTGAAATAAAGTGTCTTGCTCAAGGACACAACGCGTGGCCGGGAATTGAACTCACGACCTTGCGATCGTGAGCCGAATGCCCTAACCACTAAGCCCCCATACACACACACACACACACACACACACACACACACACACGAGTGAGTAGACAAACGAAAGAAGGGCACTCATTACATTTATTGAGAGTTATATGGCCGAAGACTAGCCACACGCTTGAAACTCAGTGTACGAAAGAGTTTGAATCAAACGATTTTGATATATATAACCATCTATATAATTTTGTGTGTGTGAGCGTGTGTGCATGTGCGGGTGTGCATGTGTGTGTATGTGTGTGTTCATACAGCTGGTGACCTGTACCAACGTACGACACCTATTTATTTTAAGTTGTTAAGAGCCAATTATTATCATTCGCACTGCTCTATATTACACTACTGTGACTTTGTGGTTGGTAAACCTACCAGCCATAGATGTTTGGCAATCATTCTTATATCTTATCTACTAGATTAACCATTACACTATTCTCTATTGTAGCTGACTGCATCCTATATGGACATTTGTAAGTAATAATGCGTAATAATAATATTTGTAGACATACTGCAGATCTTCCAAATACCTAGTGTTTGTATTTGCTAGATATAACGTGTCAGTTAATTTGATATCATTAAACTGACTTTAGTATTGGCTAATATCGTATACACATACACACACATGCGCACACACGCACACACAAACGCGCATACATATACACACATACACAGACAGACAGGTAGATAGATATATTTACGTATGTATTGTTAATATTTGCTTGTATATATATACACACACACGCACATGTACATGTTTGTAAGTATGCACGTATGCATGTATGTATGTATTGTTAGTACACATTATATAAATGCAAATGGCGGTGAGCTTGCAGAATCGTTAGAGCAACGGACAAAATACTCTACTGTGTTTGTTCCGATTCTTCACAGTTTGAGTTCAAAATCTACTGAGATTTAGTTGGCCTTTTATCCCTCTGAGTTAGTTAATTACCTAATTTTGTTTTTGTTCTTTTTGTTTGTTTGTTTTTGTTTGTTTTTTTGTTTTGTTTTGTTTTTTGTTTGTTTTGTTTCTTTCAGATATATGATGAAGTGAGCTGATATTACAATGGTTGCTTCATTGGAAATCTGTCAGAAGCAAAGAGCAGTGAATGAGTTCCTTGTGGCCGAAAGGGAAACTCTTGTAAATATTCACAAAAGATTGAAAATGTTTTCAAAGATAAATCTTTGGATTACAGCAATGTGTGTAGATAGCCTGCTGTCTGAATGAGAATTCAACAGATTAAAAAGAATTGGGAAATTCAAGCTTAGCATACATGCTTCGTAGTGGACACCCATTAAATTCTGTCAACCCTGCCAACAAGGAAAAAGCAGGCGTTTAATTAGAGCTGATAGGCGCATATCCATTGATGAAATAGCATCAGGGCTTGGAATTAACCATTGCAGTGCTAAATGACATTAAAACAAATTGCATAACCTTTTGACTCACTTTTATTTTATTGTCGTCGATCAACAAAATTTATAACAATTTAATATTAATATATTTTATAGATCATTAATTGTTACTTCACGTTCATGGGTATAATTGATTACAACTCTTCCACCACTTATCTGATACTCATTTCATCGAACTCAGAAAGAAGAAGAAATGCAAAGCTGACTTGAGTGGAGGTGGATTTGAATTCAGAGCGTAAAGCGGCCTAACCAAATACTATAGGGTCTTCGTCTGTCGCTCTATTGATTCTCCAAGTCCTCCATTCATTCTGTTGAAATTAATTTCTGTACCTTCAAATTAGAATAGATTTGTGGAGTCTATTGAAAAAGTAACACACTAATATCTTTTTCTATCGCTTCTTCTATCATTTATTTCTTTCAATCATTGGACTGCAGCCATCCTAGGGTACCATCATAAAGAGCTTAGTCGAACAAATCGACCCCAGTATCTTAGTGCATATTCTGTCATCCCTTTTTACCGAACTGCTAAGTTATGGGACGTAACAATAAGAACCAACACTGTTTGTCAAGTGGTGGTGGGGGACAAATGCAAATAAAAAATACACACATAGATGCATACATATATTTCTATACAACGGGCTTCTTTCAGTTTCCATCTACTAAATCTACTCACAAGGCTTATTGTTCTAATAATCCTTTCTACTATAGGTACAAGTCCGGAATTTTGCGGGCGGGGTCTAGTCGATTACGTCAACACCACTACTTGACTGGTACTTCTTTTATCGACTCCGAAAGGATAGAAAGGAAGTCCACCGCGGAGGCGTTTGAACTCAGAACGTAAAACCGGAAGAAATGCCGCTAAACATTTTGTCTGGCGCGCTCGCGATTCTGCCAGCTCGACACCTTACATTACTCTAATAATAAGTTAGTGTTTATATACTTAGTGCTGAGGATCTCATATAACTGACTGGAAATAGTATTTTGTTAAGTTAAAAAAAAAGGAAAGAAATCATTGACAAATATTTTTATAGTCAGTAAATACAGAAGACAACTCAGGAAATGTTTTAGCCTTATAACGACCATCTTGAGTAAAGTATACACTTCACCGCTGAGGATAGACATAATTATTTCGAGTTCATTTCTTTATGCTCCCTGCATTAGATACGGGGGTCGTTAAAATTTATTGTGTGTAATTGTTAGATATTGATTTCAAATTTTTACACAAGGCCAGAAATTTCGAATGAGGAGTTAGTCAATTGCATCAGCCCCAATGCTCAACTGGTACTTATTTTATCGACCCTGAAAGGATGAAATTTGAGCTCAGAACATGAAGGCAAATGAAATGCCGCTAAGCATTTTGCCCGGCGCGGTAATGATTCTGCCAGCTCGGCGCCTTGTAATCTTCGTTTATTAAATTTTCACATCTTTAGTTCTGTATGATAGAATTAATCTGTAAAAATATTTTGAAGCCTAATGCTTTTATTTTATTGTCGTCGATCAACAAAATTTTATTACAATTTAATATTAATATATTTTATAGATCATTAATTGTTACTTCACTTTATTTTATGGAAACGTTTAAGAACGATTATTTTTTCAACTAAACCTCATTTTATAGATGACTTGAGGGCTTGGAAAACTAATGTGATTTAGAGTATAAGCTAAAATTACCTGTAAAATGTATATCTAGAACTTCAAAATCGCGTCATGGTTTGTATATATCAGCGGTAAAGATGTTGAAAATTAACAAGCACAAGAATAAATGTTTTGAAATGTAATAAATTATTTAATATTCCTTTTCACAGATTAATTATACTATGTATACACAACTAAAGTTATATAATTTTAAAATTGCACAAAGGACATTTAGTTCTACGTACCTCTACAGATGCAATACTTGGACACATCG
>NC_042999.1:114965843-114978343 GCF_006345805.1 Octopus sinensis
GTATTCACTCAAAGTGACGCCGACTACCTCTGTGTGCTTGGTATCTACCTCTATTATAGTCACATTGTCAACACAGATCTTCCACATTCTAGTTCACGTGGGATGCTTCTCAACGTCTCAGTTTCCGCACTAGTGGGTCTAGTATCTCTACGTACAGAAGAAATGTAAGTGGACGACCTTGGTGGACTGATTGAATGATACTGAACCGGTCTGGTAGATGGCCATTTACTCCGATCACCGAACGGATATCACTGCACATTACAGCGATCCAGCACCTGAAAATGCTGCTGTAACCAGCCACTTTAAGGAGATCCGTCAAGCACCAATGGTGGACATGTATATAGTGATTTTTCTGGGCATTCTAAGAATTATTCGAAACCTGTTTAGGTTTAACTTTTCTGAGAATGGCCCATACCAGTGATACTTAGAGTTTGTCAAAGGCTTTGCGGAAAAGTAAGGCAATTCATCTTCATTTTAATGATTTTCAATAACTTTTAAGATTGAGAAACTATTATTTTAAAAAGTATATCATCGCAATTGGATTGACTCCTTTCAAATTGCAAATTTTATAAAGCCAAAATATCTGAATAATAGCCTCTTCCGTGGTTTTTGTTGTTCAATCAGATCTCAGATATGAACATTTAATATATTATTCGGAGATTAGCTGGTTATCTCGCGGAAAAGTTCGGCAGTGAGCTATGTCACTGCGAAGTGAAGTAGAAATTTTTTATCTGACATATAAAAAAAAAATCATACTTTAGCTTCAAGATTCTCAGATAGCAAGTCAATGCTTCAGTTAGTTTATTTTTTCCGGTATTTTATTTTTTTAATTGAATGACTTAAATATCTCTCTACAAGGCCGTGATCAAACAATTATTGGTTTAATGGAGAAAATAAATGCGCTTAAAGAAAAGCTCAAATTGTGGAGAAGGAAAGTTGAGCAAGAAAAAATGCAACTTCATCCAGTATTCAGTCTACTGAAAAAAGATTACAATAATAATTATTATTATATTATTATTATTATTATTATTATTATTATTATTATTATTACTGTCATCATCATCATCGTCGTCGTCATTATCATCATCATCATCATCATTATTATCATTACTATTACTACTACTACTACTACTACTACTACTACTACTATTTTAATTTCAATTTTAATGACGTACAGGATATTATTTTGAAACATTTAGCAAAATTGATAACAGAATTTAGATTCAGTCGTTGCATTCCAACAGAGGATGCTGAGATATATTTAGTACTAGCATTAACGATTTGCATGAGAATTTTGTCGATATTAATAAATGTAGCAGTTATAATTTCAATGAGAATGTCGAATTTATCGGTGCTTTTTTGCTGAATGTTAAGGCGGAGAAACCAGTTGTTGGAAAGAAAGCAATGAAGGTGCTTCTTCCCTTTACTACAAATATTTGTGAGAATTAAGCTTTTTAAAGACTTTTAACTTCATTTGAATATTTATTATTTGTTATTTGGTGTCAGTGACCAGGTCGTAGTTCGCGCAAACAAAATTTTGATACCCTATAACAAATAATAAATGTTTAAGTGAATTTAACTGTCTGTTTTCCACGCTGCAGTCGTTTTAGTTTCATCACAGAGTCTCAGATCAAATCATTTGCCTGACAAGTACACCTCCGAAACAAGGTTTTCAATCTTAATTACAAAAATGAAACGAAGAAATTGATTGAAACCAGAAACTGATTGCGACAAAGGCGTAACTTATTGAAGATGAAACCTACACCGAAGGAACTTCTCAACTTGTCCAAACCAACGAAATTCCATAAAAGTGCTAACAATTTCATAGTATTTAAGTAATGAATTTTAGAAAATTGCCACAAATTGGCGGGCGTATACAGAGCGCTCAAAAAGCCTAAGGCTTCCTAACTATAGATTCCGACTATTCTCTAATTGATATTACTAAATCTTGATATAAAATATCCTTAATATAATATTCTAAAATTCAATATAATCTTTCACAATAGCGAACGTAATATTATTGCTACAACGGAAGTTATTAAAAGACAAGTGATGAGCCATGCTACAGTTAGTTATGTATCCAAAACTTAAATCATTATTTGTGAGGCTTATCAATGTTTATTTTCATAAAGTAAATGATGCCGAAAACTAAATTTAGCACATCATCATAATTTTAAAATTAATTGGCTATTCTCAGTTGCAGATTTAGTGTTCAAGCAATAAAATTTATTTTCAATATTTAGTAGAATTACGGAGAAAATTGAGCGAAATCTTCCTCCATTTTCCCATTACACAAAACTAAATCAGTTTCCTTGTCTTAATTAGATATTAGATTATTACTTATTGTATTTACTCATATATTAAATATACTAAAGAAAATCTATAGTGAACTAGATAAAAACAATTTACTGACTTCCTTTTTATTACAAGTTTTGTGTTACCATCTTAAAATTACATACTACTTGGGGTTGCTATTCTAAAAGGTTGAGTAATACTGACGGAGAGAGTCAGTTATTGGATCGATAGAGGTTTAAAGCTAAATTAAGCATAGCACCGAACTAGATGTTTTACATCGAATCCAGGAATTTCTTTACCAAGACGTTCTTAGGATAACTTCGATAAGAGACAGCAATGATGATGATGACGACCATGACGACCATGACAGTGATCATCGAATGGAGATTGTCGACAATAGTACACCTATCTTTGGGAGGTAGGATAGACTTAGTCACCCGTTTTATTATTATCACTTACGGAGACCGTTGAGCTCACTTTCGTGAGACACATTCTCGATTTTGAAATCTACTGCATCTTTCGAGTGTTGTTAACTCTCCATCATAACTAGTTTGCTCCTTCGATCACTGACCATCACTGAGACACTCCTCGCAACAATACGAAAAGTCATTAAACTCTGCTCTTCTTCTTCTGACTAAAGAAAAAAAATGAGGAGGAGGAGGAGGAGGAAGCTGATGTCGACGACGATGAAGATGACGATGTCGATGATGATGATGATGATGATGATGACGACAACGATGACGATGACGACGATGACGATGACGAAGATGCCGATGACGATTTCGATGACGATGAGGGAGCGGATGTGGGGGGGAGGAGGAGAAGGGGAGGAAGAAGAGGGAAGGAATAGAAGGAGGAAGAAGAAGAGCAGGGGAGGAAGAGGAGGAGGCGGAGGATAGCAGTGGTGCTCAGAGGCATACTGATGAAATGGATACAGCTGTATCAGAAAATATCAACACCCACAGCAACAGCATCAACAACAGCAGGCAGTAAAGTAGTAGTAGTAGTAGTAGTAGTAGTAGTAGTAGTAGAAGAAAAGAAGAAGAAGAAGAAGAAGAAGAAGAAGAAGAAGAAGAAGAAGAAGATGATGATGATGACGATTAAAACAAGAACAACAACAATTACAATACACAGCAAGAACAATTTTGCAAGTGTAAAAGAAACGAATTGCTGCCTGGCTGAAGCTGACAATGTATGTGTGTATGTGTGTGTGATTGAATGTGTATGTGTATCGATATATACACACACATACACATATTTACATACAGGTGTATGCATGCCTATATAATATATATGTATTTATATTTTCATTCATATATATGCATATACATATATTCCTGTGTATATATATATGTATGAATGTATACATAACATATGTGTGGTATATATATATATATATATATATATATATATGCGCATATGTATGTATATATAAATATATATATATATACATATATATGCATATATAAATATATATATATACACATACATACATATATATATATATACATACACATACATATATATATTTACATACACATGCATATATATATATATACATATATATATATATATACAGACACCACACACATACATGTACATACACGTAATGCCTCATTCGATACTAAATGCTCAGTGGTGCACATATATTTTACTATTTTTCAGAGAAAGCAGTAATAATGTGCGGTGACTGGCTAAAGTTCTGCCAAACACAGCCATTTTGGAGCTCAGTCTTGCGACAAAATGAGAGAAGACAAAATTTGTTTAAAAAAATAGAATGTGTGTGTGTGTGCGCGCGCGTATGTGTGTGTATGTGTGCGTGTGAATATGTGTGTACGTGTGTGTACGTATGTATATACATGTGTATATGTGTGTGTACACTACGGCCATGTATCACACACACACCTATATATAGACATACATATATGTGCATATTACATATTATATGCATACATATATATTTACAAGCATATATATGCATGCATAAACATATACGTGTATGTGTGCGTGTGTATGTGTATCAATATACACGCGCGCACACACGCACACGCGCATGTATGTATATATGTATGTATATGCGCGTATGAAGACACACAAACGCACGTGTATGTCTGCACATCCGTATAGATACTGTCACGCAAACCTACATACACACACAAAATGGTGTGTGTGTAAGTGTGTGTGTGTGAGTGTGTGTATGTGTGTGTTTATGCATGGATCTGTGTATATGTGCATAAGTATGCATGTGAGTGTATGTATATATTGTCTGTAAGCCTAGTCAGCTAGAGCTATTTAGGTGATTCCTAGGTTAACTCTTTCTATCCTCGAGTAAAATTCATATAATTTCGTGCATTACATTACATTTTGTAGGGATTTTATCCAGTGTAAGAATCGAGGAAAAAAATGCAAATGAAACGAATCGATAAATTTTTTGATCTGTAGACTAATTATGAAAGCGTTTGCAATTATTATTTTTTTTTAATATTCCAATGATTTACGGTAAATAGATAAGTTTATATTTTTAAGGACGAGGGCTTTTTTTCTGCCCCAAAAAAGACACGAGGTTACAAATATATTCTTTTATTCTTTTCTTCTTTTACTTGTTTTAGTCATTTGACTGCGGCCATGCTGGAGCACCGCCTTTAGTTGAGCAAGTCGACACCGGGACTTATTCATTGTAAGCCTAGTACTTATTCTATCGGTTTCTTTTGCTGAACCGCTAAGTTACGGGGACGTAAACACACCAGCATCGGTTGTCAAGCGATGATGAGGGTACAAACACAGACACACAAAATGTACACACACACACACACACACACACACATATATATATATATATATATATATAATATATATATATATAATATATATATATATATATACATGTATATATTTATAATATAATATATATCTATATATATAAGATATATATATATATATGATATAATATAAATAATATATAAATATATGCATATATACATACATATATGTACATACCCCTACATATATATGTAAATATACGTACATATGTGGGTACAGGACATAAACAAACATGAACAAAATGAGAAACGAGAACATAAAAAACAAAAACATAGAAAACGAACTTTTTTTCGAACAACGAAAGAAACAAATAGAGAAACGCGACAGACAGCATAAAAAACATTCGCTTCATCAATTGTCCCCTGTTTTATCTACTCCGCGTTTCGAAGGTAGGGACATACGACGGACTTCTTTCAGTTTCCGTTTACCAAATCCGCTCACAAGGCTTTGGTCGGCCCGAAGCTATAGTAGAAGACACTTGTCCAAGGTGCCACGCAGTGGGACTGAATCCGGAACCATGTAGTTGGGAAGCAAGCTTTTTACCACACAGACACTCCTGCGCCTAAAAAAAAAATTAATTCCACTGTTTGTTTGTTTGGTCTTTTTTTGTTTGTTTGTTTTTTTGTTGTTGTTCCAAGAGGCTGAAGAGTAAATTCGTCACTGGAAGGCTTTGAACTCGGTTCATAAAGAAACGTGACTTAACATAAATAGCATGAAGCATTTCGGCCGTCGCTCTAACAGTCACAGACATTTTTGTGCCAAAGATATTAAATGAAATTATGGCTGTTCTGCGAGGTAGCGAGCTGGCAGAATCGTTAGCACACCGGACAAATTCGTCCGTCGTTACTGTCAGTTCAAATTCTACCGAGGACGACTTTACTTTTCTTCCCTTTCGGGGTAGAGGAAATAAGCACCAGTGAAGTACTGCGGTCAATGTAATTAACTAGACCTCTTTTCCAAAATTTCAGGCCTTTTGCCTATAGTAGAAATGATATTATTGCTGTTCTACCACATTACGGTATATTTCTGAATAAGATGAGCTTCTATAGCCATTGTTTATATCCGATCTCAAGTAGCATTAAACAGAAATTAAAGAAATGTCCAAGTCATTTGTATGTACTTCCTGGATATGGTATTAGGCTACCGCAGAAAGTTTTCTCTCTATAAAGGGAAAAGATTTAAACTTGAGATTGAAAGACAATCAATTGCTCAACAATGGGTGCTTTTCGCAAAGACTACTTGGTTGCAAACATTCGGAACAAATCAATGGTCTAAAGAGAACTTCCTTTCCCCTGTGGCGGGGAACCTGAAAAAATTCATTGCCGTGGCCCTTCTTTCTCTGAGTAAGCCATCCATCCGTCCATCTCTTTCATCCACTATTACATCTATCTCCATCTACTATTCCTGAGAGAGTCGGCCATAAGATCCTATCAGAAGCATCCGTCTTCCACTGCTGTGACCTCTCAATTCGGAGAAGTAGCGTCTGGACCCGGAGAGATTCCCTGGTCTCCCAGCTGCACATCCTGTCGAATAACGTTACTCCAGAAATCTTTCGGAAGAAATTCATACAATTTAAAAAAGAATACTACTTACAACAAACCTGCTTTACAGTCTATGTCATTACAAAATTTTACGCTACCTACTTACCAACCTGGTTGACTGAGCCTTCCACCTCTTTTCTTTTCACCCATCCAGCCTCTTTCCCAACTCGTTGGACTATCCATTTCCCCAGTCCCCAGAAGCTGATCTCTATAGATCTTTGAGTTTCTGTTTCTGTAGTGAGATAAATCTATTTAAGAATAGAAACACCATTGTATTACAGCAAGCAACTTTCCACACTGATGTATCTACTATCTTTCCTGCATAATCACACATTTAAACGACATGATTGTGTGGATTAGGAATTGGACCACCAGTTCATAGATGGTGAATCAAAATCCACTGTATGCGTTTCTTTTCGTCCCTAGAGTGGAACCGTTATTCTACTACTTTTTTCAATTCATCTAACTACAGGAAATAGCTAAAATAAAACACTAATGAAGTACTAGGGTCGATGTAATCGACTAGCCTTTTCTCCCAACTTTCAGGCATTGTGTCTATACCAGAAAGCATTATTAGTAAGGCGGCGAGCTGGCAGAAACGTTAGCAACCGGGCGAAATGCTTAGCAGTATTTCGTCTGCCGTTCTGAGATCAATTTCCGCCGAGGTCGACTTTGCATTTCATCCTTTCGGTATCGATTAAATAAGCACTAGTTACGCACTGGGGTCGATATAATCGACTTAATCCGTTTGTCTGTCGTTGTTTGTCCCCTCTGTGTGTAGCCCCTTGTAGGCAGTAAAGAAATAAGAAAGCATTATTATTATTATTATTATTATTATTATTATTATTATTATTAAGGTGACGAGCTGGCAGAATCGTTAGCACGCTTAGCGGCATTTCATCTGTTTTTACGTTCTGAGTTCAAATTCTGCCGAGGCCGACTTTGCCTTTCACCCCAAATACCAGTTGCGCACAGGCATCGATATAAACGGCTAGACCCCTCCCACCAAAATTTCAGGCCTTGAGCCAAAATTTAAAATCATCATTATTATTATTATTATTATTATTATTATTATTCTATGTTTGGCTTTTGCCTTATGTCTGTACAAGTTGGCTCCAAGTCTCACCCAGAGACCTCAAGAGACAACAGGTTGGAAGTTCTGTGCCATATATTTGGGTTTTTTTGGGGGTTTTTTTGTGTTGTACTAGTGAATGTCTAATACATAAAAATAAAAATTAAAAAAATAAATAAATAAATAAAATAATAATAAAAATTTAAAAAATTAAAAAAAGTTTGTTTTAAACCTTGAGATTACATACAGAGTATTTTGCGTAGGATATGAACAGTTCCCATGATCACTATCTTTTGAATTTCTGCAATTTTGGGGTTTCCTGGTATCTGAGTTAGGTAGCAATCAGTCCCTTTCGCTATCATTCCCAGGGCACCTATGACAACAGGTATTGTTTTAGTCTTCAGCTTCCACATTTTGCTGATTTCTATTTCAAGATCTTTATATTTGCTCAGTTTTTGGTAGGTCTTGACAGATACGTTTATATCGATTGGGACAGTCATATCAATGAGGAGGCATGTTCTTTGTCTGAAGTCTTTCAATATGATGTCTGGCCTATTTGCATCTATCTTCCTGTCAGTTTGAATGGTGAAGTTCCAGAGGAGTGAGATGTGGTCATTTTCAAACACTGGAGGTGGATTGTGTTCCCACCAGTTTTTTTCATGGGGCAAATCCAGGTTTTGCAAATTACCAGTGAATATATTGTGCAGCTCTATCATGCCTACTGAGGTACTCTGTAGGCGCTAGAGACTTATTATTATTATTATTATTATTATATTATTATTAATTATTATTATTATTATTATTATTATTATTATTATTATTATATTATTATTATTATTATTATAATTATTATTATTATTATTATTATTATTATTATTATTATTATTATGAGGCGGAGAGCTGGCAGAATCTTTAGCGCATCGGACAAAGTGCTTAACGGCTTTTCTTGGTATTCTTTTCGTTCTGAGTTCAAATACCACTTTACTTTTCATCCTTTCAGAATCGATAAAAATAAGTACCGGTCAAGTACTGGGGTTGATGGTATCGACTAACTCCTTCACTGAAAAACTATTGGCCTCTACCAAAACATGAAACAATTATTATAAGACAAAGGCGGCGAGCTGGCAGAAACGTTAGCACGCCGGGTGAAATGCTTAGCGGTATTTCGTCTGCCGCTACGTTCTGAGTTCAAATTCCGCCGAGGTCAACTTTGCCTTTCATCCTTTCGGGGTCGATTAAATAAGTACCAGTTACGCACTGGGGTCGATATAATCGACTTTATCCGTTTGTCTGTCCTTGTTTGTCCTCTCTGTGTTTAGCCCCTTGTGGGCAGTAAAGAAATAGGTATTTCGTCTGCCGCTACGTTCTGAGTTCAAATTCCGCCTTAGTCGACTTTGCCTTTTATCCTTTCAGGGTCGATAAATTAAGTACCAGCTGCGTTCTAGGGTCGATCCAATCGACTGCCCCCCCCCCCTCCCCAAAAATGTTGGGCCCTGTGTCTAGAGAAGAAAAGATCATATTATAAGAGGACCAGCTATTGGAAATGTTTGCGCATCGGGCACAATAGTTTGTGGCATTTCTTCAGGCTATTCACGTTCTGAGTTCAAAACACAGTGAGGTTAACTTTGCCTTTTATTCTTTCCGGGCCGAAACAAATAAAATACCAGTCAAGTACTGCGGTCAATGTTATCGATTATCTTCTTCCCTCTAGAATTACTGGCCTTGTGCCAATAACATTATTGTTATTGTTGTTGCTGATGATGATGATGATGATAATGATGATGAGGAGGAAGATGATGATGTTGATGATAATGATGATGAGGGCAGTGGATTGAAATCGTTTGACTGTTGAACAAATGCTTGGCGATATTTCTTCCGGCTCTTTACGTTCAAATGCCGTCGAGGTCAACTTTGCCTTTCATCCTTCCGGGATCAATAAAATAAAGTATTAGTCAAGTACTGGATCGATATAATCTATTAACCACCACCACCGTCCATTATTCCACACACACCACACACACCACACACACACACACACACACACACACACACACAAATTTCTGTCCTTGAGTCAATCATAGGTGTTGTTGTTGTTGTTGTCGTTCCTTAATTGCCGAAATTTCCATGCATAATTAAGATATTACTATAACCGTTGTTGATTTGGTCTGTTGTACATTTCCTCCTATAATTAAATAAAAGGACTATTGCTTTTGCTGTTGTTGTTGCTGCTACTGTTGTTATTGCTGCCGCTGATGTTGCTGCTGTTGCTGTCACTGCTGTTGTTGCCGTTGTCGTCGCCATCATCGTCGTTGTTTCCGTTATCGACGTCGTTCGTGGTTGATAATTTTACTTCTTGTCATCACCATCGGCGTTTTCGTCGTAGTCACTGTTATTGCAGTCGGTTATTAATTAAATACCTAAATAAACAAACATATAAAAGACCATTAGAAATGTTTTATTGCATTTGATTTCTTGTCTGAAGTCAATCATCAGAGATATATTTTTGGCTTGTATCAGCAGTTAGGATGATTCTTTCAGCATATAAAACTGTTAAAGCTAAGTGTTATTAACCAATGAAATACACTTCTGTAAACATGATAGATTTGATGCAAGCTGTGAGCTGAAAACAACGCACGCATTCTGAACATCGGTGTGCATCTAATTGGTGTAGGCATAAGAATGACAGTCATACTATAGAAATCGTGTATGGATGTGAGAAAATCGATCTCGTGTCATTCTAAGTTTCAGATTCTCTCCCTCTCCACTCTAACAACAATCACCACCGCCGACTCTATCACTAATCATGCCCATCGTCACCGCCATTATTTTATCTTAACCAGTATTTCTCTTTCTCTCGTTCTCTCTCTCTTTTTCCCCTCTCTCTCTCTCTCTCTTCTCTCTCTCTCATACTTTCGCCTCCTATATCATTATTAAGCAATATCTTTACTCGCCAATGTCTCCTTCTCCTTCTCCTTCATTTCCTCATTCAGCTATTACTGCTTTTCTTTCCGACAAAGCTTTAAAACGATAGAAAGGAGGAAAAATATAAACGTGGCAGTAGTGAAGAAAGCGGAGGAAGGCGAGGAGGAGGATAGAAAAGTGAAAGAAAAGAGGAAAGAGAGGCAGGGTGAAATGGGATGGCAGAGAAGTTATCTTCTCATCTTCCAGCCGTCAGTAATGATCGATGACGTGGCAGGTCACGCGATCCTAGGGGACCGACGCCATTTGCTATCACGGCTGGTTGCCTGTACAGTCGTTTCATTGGCGATAAATTCCCTCCCGCCTCTCAGTTTTTCCCTTTAACTCGTAAGAGTTGTGCACCGCCCGCACCGGTGGCCAAGCTTGAAAATATAAGGACCACTCAAATAAGTTTGTCTCTTGGTATTTCACGATCAACTATCTACTGATGAAAATGGTGCATGAAGAATGGGCAACTTCAACAGAAGTCTCGTTGGGCAGGCCGTGAATCTTGTGTTTGTTTAACGTTCACGGTACATAACCGATAATTTCGTCGCAGTACGCCACTCATCTTCCATAACAAATGTACAAAATACTAAACTCTATTTGAATGAAAAGTCTAAGTGAAGCCATCAGAGAAATTTACTGCAAACTACGTCACGCTCCGTTGGGGCGCTCGGTTTTCTGATGGTGTTTTTGTCAGAACGATTGCTGCTGCGCGGAAGAAAATGAAACAAAAACAAATAAAGAGAAAAATGAACAAATGTGTGTGTGTGTGTGTGTGTGTGTGTGTGTGTGTGTGTGAAAAAGCCAATATTTAGTTGTGGCTGGTAGCGGGAAGTGGCAGGGACGGTATGTGACTCTTGTCGTGTGGTTCAGATGGATTACACAGCTTCTATGCAAGCAATTTATTTATAAGTTTTCTACGTGTGATAAAAAGTGCAATAAAATTAGATATTCGAACATGTATAATATTTTATGTATGACTGCATGATATATTTACATACATATAAATATATATATGTATATATATATATATATATATATATATATTATATATATATATATATATAATATATATATATATATATATATATATATATATATATATACACATATACATACATATACACATGTACATATATGCATATACATATATATATATAATATATATATATATAATATACACATATATATACAAATTATATATATACACATATATACATACTCACACACACACATACACGCACACATACTCGTAGATATTTGCATATATCTCCATAAAAAAAGAAAAAGTCAGACAGATAACATATCTGTATGTCTACAAATACATGTGTCTGCATATGCGCTTACGCATGTACATGCATATTTTTCATATATACATGTGTGTGCATATATATGTGTGTGTGTGTGTGTATATATATAAACAAATATATGTGTATATGTATGCGTGTATAAATTATATGAGAGTATGTATATGTGTGTGTATGTATGTGTGTGCGTGCGTGAATATATGCACACACTGTACATACCTATATAATACAATTATCATATATATATTCATATATGTATAAATAAATATGTGTACACAAACTCTCTCTCTCTTTCTTTCCCGCTCTTTCTCTCTCTTTCTCTCTCTCACACACGTGCACACGTACGCACTCAGACACAAACTCACCCACACACACACGCACATATTGCAGGTGCAGGAGGTTCTGGGTTCGATTGCACCGCGAGGCATCTTTTGCAAATGCTATTTTCTGCATCTTCCTCTCGGCCCATTTTCTGCAACCTCCGCTCGGCCCCTACCTTGG
>NC_042999.1:114983343-114993343 GCF_006345805.1 Octopus sinensis
GTTTTCAATTTCTGGGTTCATAGGATCATGCTCAAGGTGGTTTCGTCATTCAAACGTGCCATTCTTGCTACATTCACCCATCTTTTTTTAAACATTCGCTAGACAAAACTTGCCTCTCTACTCTCACTTTCCTTTTCAAGTGGTACTTGAAGAAGTTGATGAGAGATTGACCAGAGAGGAAAGTGTTTGTCTCCAATCCTTTCAGACGCGTCCACCAGATACATTCTTTCGCATAGCCACAAGGATGATGAAAATAGCTCTTCCTTCCGTTTGAAGGAGGGAGGCGTGACAATATTGACGATAAACTCAGCTGATAAACCGACTCGTCCCACACGTGACAGCAGTTGTTCGACACAAGCCCACAGGTCGGAAATTGTTGGACACTGCACGAGTGCGTGCAGAACGGTTTCGTCGCTCTGACCGCATCTCGGGCAGGTCGGCCCCGTGTTTCTCGAGCGTGTCTGTAGAGCTTATCCCGAACGGGTAGCGCTTCTCGGTAGCACTGCCAGGCCATGGATCTCTGAAGTTGTCCATGGGCCCTGGCCCAAAAGTCGTCCTGAACAGGCGGGTCAGGTACTCCTCGTCGACGTCCAGGTTCGCCCCGAGCTCGTCGTCGTACCTCCCCTCCACTAAACCCCTATAGAATGCTTTGGTTGTGTTGAAGTCACTCAAGGTCGACCCAGGACGGCAGAGTTGCTTGAGAGCAACGCGACACTCGCGGTGCCATTCGCCCTTCTTCGGCCTCTTTTTGATCCACGACTGCAGTTCGGTCATGGAGACGAGCTGCGGGAAAGCGTGCCTCACAAACGGCGACCACACCTGTTCACCGTCGTCTACATAGAGCCAGAGATGTCGCAGTCTCAGCGCGTGTCTGCGCATCATCAACCACGGCATGTCCAGCCCTCCTTTTAACGGGTGTTCGTATAGATAGATAGATAGATAGATAGATAGATAGATAGATAGATAGATAGATAGATAGATAGATAGATAGATAGATAGATAGATAGATAGATAGATAGATGTATACACGTACACACATGCACACACATATACATTGATATTCATGTATGTATATGTGTATATGTATATAATATGTGTATGTATATTTTTCATTCTTTTTCTTTTATTTGTTTCAGTCGTTTAACTGTGGCCGTACTGGAGCACCGCCTTAAAGGATGTTAGTCGAAGAAATCGACCCCAGAACTTACTCTTTGAAAGCCTAATACTTATTCTATCGTTCTCTTTTGCCGAACCGCTAAGTTACGGAGACATAGACACACCAGCATCGGTTGTCAAGCGATGGCGGAGAGAACAAACAACAACAACACACAAATATATACACATATCTTTATACGAAGGGCTTCTTCCAGTTTCCGTCTACCAAATCCACTCACAAGGCTTTCGTTGGCCCAAGGCTAAAGTAGAAGACACTTGCCCAAGGTGCTACACAGTGAGACTGAACCCGGAACTATGTGGTTGGAAAGCAAGCTTCTTACCACACAGCCATGATGCATACGTATATACATGTGTCTATAAATTATATAATATATATATATATATATATATAGAAAATAGTAAAGTGTAAAACACGACAGAAGGCTTAAATGTTTAAAAAATATATATATATTTGTGTCAAAATGTCTGGAGAATATTGGAAAAGTTTTTTCCTTTCCTTAAAATGACATAATTTTAAAATTTTAAAGAAATTACCCTTCCGTTTCGCGTGTAGCTTTTCAAATTTCTTGTGACGTTATGTTTATATTGCATGGAATTATCGTTGTTTTTATTTCCAGGAGATTTCTAAATAAGGGGAGGGTAGTGAGTGATTTTTTTCCGGTGTAGGGGAGATAATCGCTTAAAAATTTTTTTTTCCATTTCCTTGTTAATTTCTCTGTGTCAGTATGTTCGGATGGTTGAGTCTGGGTTTTGTACTTTTCAATGAAGAATGTTTCCTTGTTCAGTCTCATTTGTGTTGATGATCCGAAAGCACATTGGTAAAATGGGAAGATTAAAAATTGTGGCAGTAGTTGCTTTGCGCATTTCTCAATGTGCTCACTAAAAGGTATCATTCTATATTCTGGGATGCAATCTGTTGTCGATGCAGTGTGCATCTGCGCCTGAGTGATAGTCCCGTGGAACCCACGTAGTCTGGTGGCAGCCCGAGCATTTAATAACATAAATTATGTTTTCAGAGGCACAAGTAAAGTTAGATTTGATCTTAAATTTCTTCCCTCTTTAAAGAAGAATTCTGATCCTTCCAATAGGTTAGGACATGTTGCACAGTTCGATCTACCACATTTTTTTACTTTTTGCATCCGTAATTTTAGAAGACAATTTTGCCTTTGTGAGAATCTTTTTAAGTGATTTAGGCTGTTTGTAGCTTTTAATGATTTGGTGTATGTTAGAATTTCCTTTAATTTTGGGTTTTTTATGAAGTATTGGTAAATTCTGGGTGATGATGGTGAAGGCTTCTTGTTTTTGGGGTTGTATGTAGATATGTAAGGTAGTATTTTCGGGAAGGTGTGTTGTTGTGTTGAACTTTCTTAAAGTTTCTATGTTGATTTCTGTTGCACGTCTGATCCATCCTCTATGAGTTTGAGCTGGGTAATGTCTGTCAATTAGGGTGTTTTTGAGTTTCTTGCAGTCTAAAGTTCCTGGTATTTTGTTCTGACACTATTGTGCATATCCTTCTTGCAAGGTTGAAGGGGATTTTTGTTTAGTGTGTCTTGGGTGGCATGAATTAAAAAGAAGGTATTGTTTGGCGTCTGTGGCTTTGTAAAAAATGTCTGTTTGTTTTTAAGGTTAATTTTTTTAATTAGTATATCCAAGAACGGGAGCTCCTTTTGGTTGTATTCCATTGTGAACTGTATATTTGGTTTATGCTGTTCAATAGGTTTTTAAATTTTAGGAGTTTATCTATGTTTTCATTCCACATTGAAACTTCCCCTACCATACTATACATAAACAGAAGCTAACCCAAATTTACAATACACATGGAAAGAACTGATAGAACTCCAAAATGATGAAGATATAACCATTAAGGAAGCGGACAAGGGAAATGCAGTTGTAATAATGGATACATCATACTACAATCTTGTAATTTCCTTGCTTGATGAAGACTACATTATGAAAAAATTACCAACTACACCCACAAAAAAATAATAATGAAAACTCTATCTTCACTAATTAAAACCCATGAAAAGGAACTGACAACCAAAGAGTTGATTTCCTAACAAACTTTAAATGCAAACCTAGCCTTTTCTATGGTCTGCCAAAAATTCATAAAAGTCAAATTATAAATGAACCATTAAAAAATCACCAAAGACATACATACACACAATCCGGGGGACCTAAAACTACGACCCATTGTAGCTGGCCAAACCTTGAAACAACGACTAAGTCTACTTATGGACATCCTCTTGAACCCCTTCCTTAAACATATCGATCGCCATATCAGAGATACTTAGATATGTTAACCACCTTCCACAAAAAAACCAAGGAAGAAACAATCCTGGTTTTCATTTGATGTAGTCAACTTGTATACCAGTATACCTCATAATTATGGACTGGAGGCATAACAATTCTGGTTAGACCAATTTCCGGAAGAAATACCAAAAGGATCAGTAAAGAATTCATTACTAAATCAATTGAATTCATCCTACACAATAACCACTTCATGTTTGACAATACATTTACCGTCAAAAATCCGGATTGCTATGGGTACAAGGGCAGCACAGTCATTTCGAATTAACAATGGGATACATGGAAATAATCATTTACCAGGAATCTCTATCAATCTTTGGAAACTCCCTCTCTCAATACATAAAAGAGAATTGGGGAACGATTCCTAGAACGATTGTTTCATTCTCTGGAATGAAAACATAGATAAACTCCTAAATTTAAAAACCTATTGAACAGCATAAACCCAAATATACAGTTCACAGGAATACAACCAAAAGGGAGCTCCCTTCTTGGATATACTAATTAAAAAATTAACCTTAAAATAGAAACAGACATTTTTTACAAAGCCCCAGACGCCAAACAATACCTTCTTTTTAATTCATGCCACCCAAGCACACTAAAACAAACATCCCTTCAACCTTGCAAGAAGGATATGCACAATAGTGTCAGAACAAAATACCAGGAACTTTAGACTGCAAGAACTCAAAAACACCCTAATTGACAGACATTACCCAGCTCAACTCATAGAGGATGGGATCAGACGTGCAACAGAAATCAACATAGAAACTTTAAGAAAAGTTCAACACAACAACCACCTTCCCCGAAAAACTACCTTACATATCTACATACAACCCCAAAACAAAGAAGCCTTCACCATCATCACCCGAATTTACCAATACTTCATAAAAACCCAAAATTAAAGGAAATTCTAAACATACACCAACACCAAATTAATTAAAGCTACAAACAGCCTAAATCACTTAAAAGATTCTCACAAAGGCAAATTGTCTTCTAAAATTACGGATGCAAAAAAATGTGGTAGAATCGAACTGTGCAACATGTTCCTAACCTATTGGAAGGATAAGAATTCTTCTTTAAAGAGGGACAGAAATTTAAGAATCAATCTAACTTTACTTGTGCCCTCTGAAAACATAATTTATTTTATTAAATGCTCGGGCTGCCACCAAGACTACGGTGTTTCCACGGGACTATCACTCAGGCGCAGATGCACCTGCATCGACAACAGATTTGCATTCCCAGAATATAGAATGATACCTTTTAGTGAGCACATTGAGAAATGCGCAAAGCAACTACTGCCACAATTTTTAATCTTCCCATTTTACCTGTGCCTTTCGGATCATCAACCAATGAGACTGAACAAGGAAACATTCTTCATGAAAAGTACAAACCCAGACTCAACCATCCGAACCATACTGACACAGAGAATTAACAAGGAAATGGAAAAAAAATTTTTAGCGATTATCTCCCCTACACCGGAAAAAATCACTCACTACCTCCCCTTATTTAGAAATCTCCTGGAAAAAAACAACGATAATTCATGCAATATAAACATAACGTCACAAGAATTGAAAAGCTAACGCGAAACCGGTAATTCTTTAAAAATTTTAAAATTATGTCATTTTAAGGAAAGGAAAAAAATTTTTCCAATATTCTCCAGACTTTTGACACAAATACTATATATTTTTTAACATTTAAGCCTTCTGTCGTTTTTTCACACTTACTATTTTCTTATATATTCACCCACGTGCTTTACCAAACAAACTTTCTTATCTATATATATATAATATATATATATATAGATATATATATATATATATATATATAATGTATGTATGTATATATTATGTATGTAGTATGTATGTATGTATGTATGCATGTATATGTATTATAATATATATATATATATTTAATATATATATATATAATAGATATATATATATATTATATATATATATAGATATATAATATATATATATATATATATATATATATTGCCTTCTGACTGCACCTCTCCTCACGGATCAAAGTGACTTTTTTATTGATGTGAAATCCTTAAAATATACCACGACGTCTATACATTTTTAACATTGAACTTTCAACCTTGAACTTGTTCGTATAAACTCTCCTTGTTTCTCTCCTTGTTTCTTTTCTGTGTATCTTTCTGTCGAAGAGCGTGGGCTCGAAACGTAAAAGACTTGTTTTATTTCTATTCCTGAGCGCCATACTAATACATTGTTTGTTTGTACTCCACCTGCCTTCGTCTTTTGTTTATTTTCGTAAACTTGCCTTCGCCTTTTGTTTATTTTCGTAAACCTTCCCGTTATATATATATATATATACATTGTTACATAGATATACACACAGGCACACACATATTAGTGTATGTGTATTTAGTATATATATTTATATTTCTAATTTTATATATAAAACCACATACATACATACATATATGTCCTAATCGCTTCACTCAGTTGTATTCTTTAAATTTTAAGAATGTCATGTTAGTGTCTCGTCCAAATGACAGTAACATTTTACATGGACTTATATTAGCTTTGTGCTTATCCTCATACTGTTACGTTAGTTAATATCCATCACTTCAATAAGAAGTATACTATATGCCACTGTTTATATACACTATTACAATAACCAGTAGTTGCTGTTGCCGATGTAACTAACATTAAATTTAACTAAGATTTCATGCATCTGTAACAACACTTTCGTCGCACACTTCATCCTGCACGCTGCACACTCTATGCTGTTACACGGACTAATGGTTGCGAAAAGTTATGTGCAACATTTACATTGAGTGTAACAATTCTTTCATGGCAGCCTTTGTAGGTTTAAACTGCTGGCGTGTTAAATAAAACTAATGTCAGCCTAATAAGTCTGAATTAATAATGACCTTTCAGCAGTATAAATAGAACAGCATGGAAATATGTTTGCGCGCGCCTTTTTTTGAGAATTGTCAAAGCTTCTGGAAAAAGAGAAGAACGAATCTCAGATAATAGCTCGCTTTAAAAATATGAGGTCTACGTTTTGCACGACAGATGTTTTGCATGAGTCGCTCATTAGGTTTGCTCCATATATCTTAAAAACATTTCACATTTAACATCAACACATAATGCCAACGAACGGTTTCAAAATTGACTCGTACGTAGACCGACGTCTCAGGAAATTTGTTCCAACGCTGTTTTCTCGTTCGTTTCGGTGTTTCGGTTTGTTGTTGTATTTATATATTTATATATTTATTTAATAAGAAGATATAGTAAAATAAAAATGACAATAAAATTTATTCGGGCGAAGAAAGAAAATAATTAGAATCACATAAAATCTATATAAGAAAAAACAAAACATAGTGAAAATAAAATGTATAAAAAGATGCTGGAAAAAGAATGATGGGACTGTTGCTGAAAGTATATAGAAAATTTAGTCACTTAATTTAAAAGAATGTAAATTAAAATTGCTAATAAATAGTCACAATATGGAGGGAATCTTGGGGCCTTTGGTGACTATGACTTTTTCTTGTCAAACAAAAATTGCAGATCATTTCAGGTCAAGGAAATTCATACGTATGAATAAAGAATTAATTCATTTTGCTTGGGCACAAAGCACTCGATTTGTAAAGGAAGGGGAGACTATAATCAACTTCTATATATACTGCTGCTCAGTTTTTAATTTACCGGAAGTAAGAATGGGGAAGTTGATTTTGGAAGGATTTGAACTCAGAATGAGGAAAAGCAGCAACAATCCGGATACTTAATGATCAGACTGCGTATATACGACGGGTTTCTTTTAGTTTCCATCTACTAAATCCACTCACAAGGCTTTGGTCGGCCCGTGGCTATAGTAGAAGACACCCAAGGTGCCACACAGAGGAACTGAACCCGGAACCATGTTGTTGGAAAACAAGCCTCTTGCCACATAGATACGCCTGCACCTGAGGTTTATAATGAAATCTAATGTGAAAAGAAAAAGGATATATTCCACGCGTTCCGACTTTGTTTCCTCATAAATTTTAATGATTAAATTACAAATATGCTATAAAAAAATTACACTTACCACCCACGTGATCCCTGTAATTTTTAACGTATTAAATTATTACGTGGAGGATGGACTACCTTTGAATTTGCTTGACAGAGAAATTAAGACTGGTAAAATAATGAAAGAAATATGTATTCAATAATTATTCTTAGCATTGTTCCCTCTTTTCTACACCGATTTCTTTCAGAGAATTTTCAGGAAAGGGTAGAGTAGACCTCAAACGTAGTTGTTTCTTTTTAACATAACTACCATTTACTTCTTTCAGTCATTAGAGTGCGGCTATGCTGGAGCACCGCTTTGAAGAATTTTTTTTAGTCGAATGAATCAACCCCCGTCCTTTTTCTTTAGGCCTGGTACTTATTCTGTCTGTCTCTTTTGCCGAAGCGCTAATGTTACGGGGACGTAAACACACCAACACCGGTGGTCAAGCAGTGTGAGGGGACAAAAACAGATACAAAGACATACACACACACACACACACATACATACATACATATATATATTATATAGATATATATATATATTATATATATATATATATATATATATATATATATATATGTATGTATGTATATATACGACGGACTTCCTTCAGTTTCCGTCTACCAAATCCACTCACAAGGCTTTGGTTGGCCATAACACTTGCCCAAGGTGTCACGCGGTGGGACTGAGCCCAGAACCATGTAGTTAGGAAGCAAGCCTCTTACCACACATCCAGGTGTAATTAATATATTAAAATGTATAAGAAAACAAAGTGAAGGTGCGGGAAATATCACACACACAAACACACACACACACACACACACACACATACATTAATATATATATATATATTATTTATATATATCTATATATATATATATATATAATAATATAAAACATACATATTATAATATATATATGTATGTATATATATGTGTATATATATATATACATACACACATGCGCGCGCGCGCACACACACACACTCACACACGACACATATTTTTCACGCAAAACCCTATATAATCATAATCTACACCATCTGAAATGTAGTTGTAGAAAATTTCATTGAAAAATATGAAGTTATGAGGAGACAAAATCGGTGAAAGGAGGAACCGTCTGTAGTTATTCCCTATAGACTTAAGTAAACTAAAGTCAGTTTTTATTTATTCGGCTTTTTATTTCTTCCACAACATACTACAAATATGAAAGGCTACAAAAATCAACATAATTTGAATAGCGCTGGGTTAAACTTATAATTTGTAAAAAGTAGCGTTGCAAATATTTGGGCAACCTTTATATATCCAAAAGTGTAAACAGAGACTAAAAATTGCTATATCGCAGTGAATTAAAGTCTCGCAGTGAATTAAAGTCTCGCAGTGAATAGAAAACTAGTTTTGTGATTGAAGCGCGTACTAGGAATCTTCAATAATAAAAGTATTTGAAAACCGTATTTTGATAAAAGAAAAAAATAACATTGGAAATTATAAGTATTTTCTAGACAGTCTAGATTTTAATAATTGCCCTTTTTTAGTAAATATTACAAGCTCCAAATTAAATAATAAGCAGGTTTTTTTTTATTATAGTACAGACTGTAATCTGAGGAAGATTTGGTTGCTATTTATCTAGCTGGTGGAGCGACCACGTAAAGTCTCCCCACCCTGTTGGCTCGTAGAGCAGTAGTTTTTTCAAATAGCTTTTGCATGCAACGGAACAAGTCCAAGCAACACTCTTTCATTTACTTGTCGAAACCTAATCGCTCAATTTTGTAATAATGTGGTAGTCGTGGCATTGGTGGTGGTAGCGGCGGCAGCGGTGGCCACTATGGTGGTGGGGGTTAGACTTGCTGATGGCGGCGAATATAGTGGCAACGATGACGGTGTCGGTGGTGGTGGTGGTGGTGTCGGTGGTGGTGGTGGTGGTGGTGGTGGTGGTGGTGGTGTGGTGGTGGTGGTGGTGTTGGATTGGTGGTGGCGGCGGCCGTCGTGGTCGTCGTCATGATATAAACACGCGCACCCACGTTTTCATCCATTCTCTTTTGTCCTTCAGCTACGTTGTGAAAGGCAACAACGCTGACAGCTCAGCACGAGTCCAGCTATTAGCAAACAACACAACACAATGACATGAACACTGAAATGTTTACACACCTTAGTTCGTTATGAAACATTATAAAAATTATAATACAATGCAAATAGGTAATTTATTGGCAATTGTATAAATGCATATATATATGTATGTATGTATGTATGTATATATATATATATTATATATATATATATATTATATATATATATATATATATATACATAAATATACCTATATATGTATATATACATACGTACACATATATATAAGTATGTATGTATGCTTCCATATATAGATTTCTTTATTGCCCACAGGGGGCTAAACACAGAGGGGGCAAACAAAGGGATTAAGTCGATTACATCAACCCCAGTGCGTAACTGGTACTTATTTAATCGACCCCGAAAGGATG